>NW_027440423.1:301501-541217 GCF_031893055.1 Leptodactylus fuscus
TCTTCTAGACCCCTTTGTTGCTTCTAGACCCCTCTGCTGCTTCTTCTAGACCCCTCTGCTGCTTCTTCTAGACCCCCTGCTTCTTCTAGACCCCTCTGCTGCTTCTTCTATACCCCTCTGCTGCTTCTAGACCCCTCTGCTGCTTCTAGACCCCTCTGCTGCTTCTAGACCCCTCTGCTGCTTCTAGACCCCCTGCTTCTTCTAGACCCCTCTGCTGCTTCTTCTAGACCCCTCTGCTGCTTCTAGACCCCTCTGCTGCTTCTTCTAGACCCCTCTGCTGCTTCTTCTAGACCCCTCTGCTGCTTCTTCTAGACCCCTCTGCTGCTTCTAGACCCCTCTGCTGCTTCTTCTAGACCCATCTGCTGCTTCTAGACCCCTCTGCTGCTTCTTCTAGACCCCTCTGCTGCTTCTTCTAGACCCCTCTGCTGCTTCTTCTAGACCCCCTGCTTCTTGTAGACCCCTCTGCTGCTTCTAGACCCCCCTGCTTCTTCTAGACCCCTCTGCTGCTTCTAGACCCCTCTGCTGCTTCTAGACCCCTCTGCTGCTTCTAGACCCCCTGCTTCTTCTAGACCCCTCTGCTGCTTCTTCTAGACCCCTCTGCTGCTTCTAGACCCCCTGCTGCTTCTAGACCCCTCTGCTGCTTCTTCTATACCCCTCTGCTTCTCCTAGACCCCTCTGCTGCTTCTAGACCCCTCTGCTGCTTCTAGACTCCTCTGCTGCTTCTTCTATACCCCTCTGCTTCTTCTAGACTCCTCTGCTGCTTCTTCTATACCCCTCTGCTTCTTCTAGACTCCTCTGCTTCTTCTTGTAGACCCCCCCTGCTGCTTCTAGACTCCTCTGCTGCTTCTAGACCCCTCTGCTGCTTCTTCTAGACCCCTCTGCTGCTTCTTCTAGACCCCTCTGCTGCTTTTTCTATACCCCTCTGCTTCTCCTAGACCCCTCTGCTTCTTCTAGACCCCTCTGCTGCTTCTAGACCCCTCTGCTGCTTCTTGTAGACTCCTCTGCTGCTTCTAGACCCCTCTGCTTCTTCTAGACCCCTCTGCTGCTTCTTCTAGACCCCTCTGCTTCTCCTAGACCCCTCTGCTGCTTCTTCTAGACCCCCCTGCTGCTTCTTCTAGACCCCTCTGCTGCTTCTTATAGACCCCTCTGCTGCTTCTTCTAGACCCCTCTGCTTCTCCTAGACCCCTCTGCTGCTTCTAGACCCCTCTGCTGCTTCTTCTAGACCCCTCTGCTGCTTCTAGACCCCTCTGCTGCTTCTAGACCCCTCTGCTGCTTCTTCTAGACCCATCTGCTGCTTCTAGACCCCTCTGCTGCTTCTTCTAGACCCCTCTGCTGCTTCTTCTAGACCCCTCTGCTGCTTCTTCTAGACCCCCTGCTTCTTGTAGACCCCTCTGCTGCTTCTAGACCCCCCTGCTTCTTCTAGACCCCTCTGCTGCTTCTAGACCCCTCTGCTGCTTCTAGACCCCTCTGCTGCTTCTAGACCCCCTGCTTCTTCTAGACCCCTCTGCTGCTTCTTCTAGACCCCTCTGCTGCTTCTAGACCCCTCTGCTGCTTCTTCTATACCCCTCTGCTTCTCCTAGACCCCTCTGCTGCTTCTAGACCCCTCTGCTGCTTCTAGACTCCTCTGCTGCTTCTTCTATACCCCTCTGCTTCTTCTAGACTCCTCTGCTGCTTCTTCTATACCCCTCTGCTTCTTCTAGACTCCTCTGCTTCTTCTTGTAGACCCCCCCTGCTGCTTCTAGACTCCTCTGCTGCTTCTAGACCCCTCTGCTGCTTCTTCTAGACCCCTCTGCTGCTTCTTCTAGACCCCTCTGCTGCTTTTTCTATACCCCTCTGCTTCTCCTAGACCCCTCTGCTTCTTCTAGACCCCTCTGCTGCTTCTAGACCCCTCTGCTGCTTCTTGTAGACTCCTCTGCTACTTCTAGACCCCTCTGCTTCTTCTAGACCCCTCTGCTGCTTCTTCTAGACCCCTCTGCTTCTCCTAGACCCCTCTGCTGCTTCTTCTAGACCCCCCTGCTGCTTCTTCTAGACCCCTCTGCTGCTTCTTGTAGACTCCTCTGCTGCTTCTAGACCCCTCTGCTTCTTCTAGACCCCTCTGCTGCTTCTTCTAGACCCCTCTGCTTCTCCTAGACCCCTCTGCTGCTTCTTCTAGACCCCCCTGCTGCTTCTTCTAGACCCCTCTGCTGCTTCTTGTAGACCCCTCTGCTACTTCTTCTAGATTCCTCTGCTGCTTCTTCTAGACTCCTCTGCAGCTTCTAGACCCCTCTGCTGCTTCTAGACTCCTCTGCAGCTTCTAGACCCCTCTGCTGCTTCTTGTAGATACCTCTTGTCACGGAGCAAAGGTATACGTCTTCCTCCGGATGGTCTTTTGAATCAACACGGACGCAAGAGGTCGGGAGACAACAGCAATTTATTGTAATCCACAAAGTTAGTAGCCGGCGGCGGTCACATCAACCGTAATAACAATAAGTCCACAGAAGTCACAATCCAATGATAGCTTTGGCTCCTTGGTCCTGTAACTAAATCCTGGCTCTCTGCAGAGCTGTGCACAGGCCGGCTAACTCATACTAACTCCAGCTACATCTATATACTAAGACTGTTACACCTATATCTGTGGGTGGGAAGGGCTGAGTCACAGATCCTTCCCCCCTCACCTATACCAAGGAGAGCAGACTCCCTGTCTACTATGGACAATGCACCATCCAACATCTTCTTGGAGACACGGATCAGATTATCTCCACCCATTGTCCTCACTGGTCCTCACTAGTTAGAGGTATTTGCATACAATGTGCTAACACACTAGACCCGAATCAGCCAACTACACACTGATGTATATAACAGGTTAGAGAATACATTCCACATGAAATATATATTACACATTGCCTATAGTATAGACTAACCATCCCGTGACACCTCTGCTGCTTCTTCTAGACCCCCTCTGCTTCTTCTAGACCCCCTCTGCTGCTTCTAGACCCCTCTGCTGCTTCTAGACCCCTCTGCTGCTTCTAGACCCCTCTGCTGCTTCTTCTATACCCCTCTGCTGCTTCTAGACCCCCTCTGCTTCTTCTTGTAGACCCCCCTGCTGCTTCTAGACCCCTCTGCTGCTTCTCCTAGACTCCTCTGCTTCTTCTAGACCCCTCTGCTGCTTCTTGTAGACTCCTCTGCTGCTTCTACACTCCTCTGCTGCTTCTAGACCCCCCTGCTGCTTCTTCTAGACCCCCCTGCTGCTTCTTGTAGACCCCTCTGCTGCTTCTTGTAGACCCCTCTGCTGCTTCTTGTAGACCCCTCTGCTGCTTCTTGTAGACCCCTCTGCTGCTTCTTGTAGACCCCTCTGCTGCTTCTTGTAGACTCCTCTGCTGCTTCTAGACTCCTCTGCAGCTTCTAGACCCCTCTGCTGCTTCTAGACCCCTCTGCTGCTTCTTGTAGACCCCTCTGCTACTTCTTGTAGACTCCTCTGCTGCTTCTAGACTCCTCTGCAGCTTCTAGACCCCTCTGCTGCTTGTAGACCCCTCTGCTTCTTCTAGACCCCCTCTGCTTCTTCTAGACCCCCTCTGCTGCTTCTACACCCCCTGCTTCTTCTAGACCCCTCTGCTGCTTCTAGACCCCTCTGCTGCTTCTTCTAGACCCCTCTGCTGCTGCTTCTAGACCCCTCTGCTGCTTCTTCTAGACCCCTCTGCTTCTTCTAGACTCCTCTGCTTCTTCTTGTAGACCCCCCCACTGCTGCTTCCAGACTCCTCTGCTGCTTCTAGACCCCTCTGCTGCTTCTTCTAGACCCCTCTGCTTCTCCTAGACCCCTCTGCTGCTTCTAGACCCCTCTGCTGCTTCTTCTAGACCCCTCTGCTGCTGCTTCTAGACCCCTCTGCTGCTTCTACTAGACCCCTCTGCTTCTTCTAGACCCCTCTGCTGCTTCTAGACCCCTCTGCTGCTTCTTCTAGACCCCTCTGCTGCTTCTAGACCCCTCTGCTGCTTCTTCTAGACCCCTCTGCTGCTTCTTCTATACCCCTCTGCTTCTTCTAGACCCCTCTGCTGCTTCTTCTAGACCCCTCTGCTGCTTCTAGACCCCCTGCTTCTTCTAGACCCCTCTGCTGCTTCTAGACCCCTCTGCTGCTTCTTCTATACCCCTCTGCTGCTTCTAGACCCCTCTGCTGCTTCTTCTATACCCCTCTGCTTCTTCTAGACTCCTCTGCTTCTTCTTGTAGCCCCCCCCCCCTGCTGCTTCTAGACCCCTCTGCTTCTCCTAGACCCCTCTGCTGCTTCTTCTAGACCCCTCTGCTGCTTCTAGACCCCTCTGCTGCTTCTAGACCCCTCTGCTGCTTCTTCTAGACCCGTCTGCTGCTTCTTCTAGACCCCTCTGCTGCTTCTTGTAGACTCCTCTGCTGCTTCTAGACTCCTCTGCTGCTTCTATACCCCTCTGCTTCTTCTAGACTCCTCTGCTGCTTCTATACCCCTCTGCTTCTTCTTGTAGACCCCCCCCCCCCCACTGCTGCTTCTAGACTCCTCTGCTGCTTCCAGACGCCTCTGCTTCTCCTAGACCCATCTGCTGCTTCTTCTAGACCCCTCTGCTGCTTCTTCTAGACCCCTCTGCTGCTTCTTGTAGACTCCTCTGCTTCTTATACCGCACCTCCATATACATCACCTGGTCTATATACCGCACCTCCATATACATCTCTCCAGTAGGGGGCACATATCTCCTCTCTCCAGTAGGGGGCACATGTCTCCTCTCTCTCCAGTAGGGGGCACATGTCTCCTCTCTCTCCAGTAGGGGGCACATGTCTCCTCTCTCTCCAGTAGGGGGCACATGTCTCCTCTCTCTCCAGTAGGGGGCACATGTCTCTTCTCTCCAGTAGGGGGCACATGTCTCCTCTCCAGTAGGGGGCACATGTCTCCTCTCTCTCCAGTAGGGGGCACATGTCTCTTCTCTCCAGTAGGGGGCACATGTCTCCTCTCCAGTAGGGGGCACATGTCTCCTCTCCAGTAGGGGGCACATGTCTCCTCTCTCCAGTAGGGGGCACATGTCTCCTCTCTCCAGTAGGGGGCACATGTCTCCTCTCTCTCCAGTAGGGGGCACATGTCTCCTCTCTCCAGTAGGGGGCACATGTCTCCTCTCTCCAGTAGGGGGCACATGTCTCTTCTCTCCAGTAGGGGGCACATGTCTCTCCTCTCCAGTAGGGGGCACATGTCTCCTCTCTCCAGTAGGGGGCACATGTCTCCTCTCTCCAGTAGGGGGCACATGTCTCCTCTCTCTCCAGTAGGGGGCACATGTCTCCTCTCTCTCCAGTAGGGGGCACATGTCTCCTCTCTCCAGTAGGGGGCACATGTCTCCTCTCTCTCCAGTAGGGGGCACATGTCTCCTCTCTCTCCAGTAGGGGGCACATGTCTCCTCTCTCTCCAGTAGGGGGCACATGTCTCTTCTCTCCAGTAGGGGGCACATGTCTCCTCTCCAGTAGGGGGCACATGTCTCCTCTCTCTCCAGTAGGGGGCACATGTCTCCTCTCTCTCCAGTAGGGGGCACATGTCTCTTCTCTCCAGTAGGGGGCACATGTCTCCTCTCCAGTAGGGGGCACATGTCTCACCTCTCTCCAGTAGGGGGCACATGTCTCCTCTCTCTCCAGTAGGGGGCACATGTCTCCTCTCCAGTAGGGGGCACATGTCTCCTCTCTCTCCAGTAGGGGGCACATGTCTCCTCTCTCCAGTAGGGGGCACATGTCTCACCTCTCTCCAGTAGGGGGCACATGTCTCCTCTCTCCAGTAGGGGGCACATGTCTCCTCTCTCTCCAGTAGGGGGCACATGTCTCCTCTCTCCAGTAGGGGGCACATGTCTCTTCTCTCCAGTAGGGGGCACATGTCTCCTCTCTCCAGTAGGGGGCACATGTCTCTTCTCTCCAGTAGGGGGCACATGTCTCACCTCTCCAGTAGGGGGCACATGTCTCCTCTCTCCAGTAGGGGGCACATGTCTCCTCTCTCCAGTAGGGGGCACATGTCTCCTCTCTCTCCAGTAGGGGGCACATGTCTCCTCTCTCCAGTAGGGGGCACATGTCTCCTCTCTCTCCAGTAGGGGGCACATGTCTCACCTCTCTCCAGTAGGGGGCACATGTCTCCTCTCTCCAGTAGGGGGCACATGTCTCCTCTCTCCAGTAGGGGGCACATGTCTCCTCTCTCCAGTAGGGGGCACATGTCTCCTCTCCAGTAGGGGGCACATGTCTCCTCTCTCTCCAGTAGGGGGCACATGTCTCCTCTCTCCAGTAGGGGGCACATGTCTCCTCTCTCCAGTAGGGGGCACATGTCTCCTCTCTCTCCAGTAGGGGGCACATGTCTCCTCTCTCCAGTAGGGGGCACATGTCTCTTCTCTCCAGTAGGGGGCACATGTCTCCTCTCTCCAGTAGGGGGCACATGTCTCCTCTCTCCAGTAGGGGGCACATGTCTCTTCTCTCCAGTAGGGGGCACATGTCTCCTCTCTCCAGTAGGGGGCACATGTCTCCTCTCTCTCCAGTAGGGGGCACATGTCTCCTCTCTCCAGTAGGGGGCACATGTCTCCTCTCTCTCCAGTAGGGGGCACATGTCTCACCTCTCTCCAGTAGGGGGCACATGTCTCCTCTCTCCAGTAGGGGGCACATGTCTCCTCTCTCTCCAGTAGGGGGCACATGTCTCCTCTCTCCAGTAGGGGGCACATGTCTCCTCTCTCCAGTAGGGGGCACATGTCTCTTCTCTCCAGTAGGGGGCACATGTCTCACCTCTCCAGTAGGGGGCACATGTCTCCTCTCTCCAGTAGGGGGCACATGTCTCACCTCTCCAGTAGGGGGCACATGTCTCCTCTCTCCAGTAGGGGGCACATGTCTCCTCTCTCCAGTAGGGGGCACATGTCTCCTCTCTCCAGTAGGGGGCACATGTCTCCTCTCTCTCCAGTAGGGGGCACATGTCTCCTCTCTCCAGTAGGGGGCACATGTCTCCTCTCTCCAGTAGGGGGCACATGTCTCCTCTCTCTCCAGTAGGGGGCACATGTCTCCTCTCTCCAGTAGGGGGCACATGTCTCCTCTCTCTCCAGTAGGGGGCACATGTCTCCTCTCCAGTAGGGGGCACATGTCTCCTCTCTCCAGTAGGGGGCACATGTCTCCTCTCTCCAGTAGGGGGCACATGTCTCCTCTCTCCAGTAGGGGGCACATGTCTCCTCTCTCCAGTAGGGGGCACATGTCTCCTCTCTCCAGTAGGGGGCACATGTCTCCTCTCTCCAGTAGGGGGCACATGTCTCCTCTCTCTCCAGTAGGGGGCACATGTCTCCTCTCTCCAGTAGGGGGCACATGTCTCTTCTCTCCAGTAGGGGGCACATGTCTCACCTCTCCAGTAGGGGGCACATGTCTCCTCTCTCCAGTAGGGGGCACATGTCTCCTCTCCAGTAGGGGGCACATGTCTCCTCTCTCCAGTAGGGGGCACATGTCTCCTCTCTCCAGTAGGGGGCACATGTCTCCTCTCTCCAGTAGGGGGCACATGTCTCCTCTCTCCAGTAGGGGGCACATGTCTCCTCTCTCCAGTAGGGGGCACATGTCTCCTCTCTCTCCAGTAGGGGGCACATGTCTCCTCTCTCCAGTAGGGGGCACATGTCTCCTCTCTCCAGTAGGGGGCACATGTCTCCTCTCTCCAGTAGGGGGCACATGTCTCCTCTCTCTCCAGTAGGGGGCACATGTCTCCTCTCTCTCCAGTAGGGGGCACATGTCTCCTCTCTCCAGTAGGGGGCACATGTCTCCTCTCTCCAGTAGGGGGCACATGTCTCCTCTCTCTCCAGTAGGGGGCACATGTCTCCTCTCTCTCCAGTAGGGGGCACATGTCTCCTCTCTCTCCAGTAGGGGGCACATGTCTCCTCTCTCTCCAGTAGGGGGCACATGTCTCCTCTCTCTCCAGTAGGGGGCACATGTCTCCTCTCTCTCCAGTAGGGGGCACATGTCTCCTCTCTCTCCAGTAGGGGGCACATGTCTCCTCTCTCCAGTAGGGGGCACATGTCTCCTCTCTCTCCAGTAGGGGGCACATGTCTCCTCTCTCTCCAGTAGGGGGCACATGTCTCCTCTCTCTCCAGTAGGGGGCACATGTCTCCTCTCTCTCCAGTAGGGGGCACATGTCTCCTCTCTCTCCAGTAGGGGGCACATGTCTCCTCTCTCCAGTAGGGGGCACATGTCTCACCTCTCTCGCTTACGTCCATATTTCAGGCTGCTGCTTTTATTCCCGATGTTGAAGCTCGAGAGTCTTTCTTACGGCGACTGAACAATATTATCGGAGATCTGAATGAGCCGGAGGCGGAGGCCCCCCTAAACTTGCTGCATGAGGCGGGGTGAGGATCTCGTAGCTCTGTCCGTGCGGCCGCTGGCGCCTGCCCACCTAGTGACACTCGGCCATTACTTATTCCCCTCCTCCTGATGTCTCCGCCCTCAGGTTGCAGCTTTGGCGCGCGGCCATAGACGAGCTTGTAGAGCGCTCTGCGGAGCTGCGATGTGTCCTGGGGATGCCGGACAAGGAGATGACGGCGGAGTTTACCATTGATGAGGCAGGTAGGTGGCCATAGGGCTCAGTGACGCCATATAAAGGGTAACTCCTATTTTACTAGAAGACAGTTTTAGGATTTATTTCTACACTAGTGTTACCCACGACTTCCTCCGCAGCCCCCTCACTCCCTGCGCACCCGTGGGCCCACCCCCCTCAACGCATCTGGCCCCTTCCCCCGCAGGCGCTCTCACTGCTGCCCTCACCGACCCTCCTCCACGGTGCGCGACAACGGCCCCCGCCGGTTCAGCACACACAAATGCCCCTGCCGCTGCCCCCCTACCACAGTCCCCTTGTGGGCCCACCCCTGACCCAACCCCCCACCCCTGTGAACCTCCCTGTAAGGGAGGGCCGGACATAAGGCGGCGAGTATGGTGTCATCTGTTACCGCGCGCCGCACTCGCCACTCCAGGCAGATCAGATGTTCCGTGTCCCGGTCTGCGAGGACGTTTCATGTTACTAGGGGGGCGCCACAAGGGAATTTTTCCCCTATATTTTATGTAGTGGGTCAGTGACACCTGAGGTAAGTCAGAGGTCAGAGGGTGTGGGGGCGACCATGGGGGGGGGGGGGGCAGAGTTATTAAAGGGGTTGTCCAGGATGGGACAAAATGAGGCTAAAATAGAAGAGGAAGCCTAAGACCCCCGATAACCCCCACTGCGCCTCCGCTGCTGCCTCACGGGGGGGTTCCCGGCCAGTCTTACATATCTGTCACTGGTCCTGTGACCCGGTGGCCATCGCCCGCACTCTGACTGGGGATAGTGGCCGCGGGTGTAAGACAGTCACTGTGGCAGGAAATCTAAAGCTGAGTTCACATGGGGGGTTTTGGACCAAATTTTGATGTGGAATCCACCTCAGGTTTTTGCCACTCGCGGAAAAAAGAAGCGAGCTGCTCTATCTTGATGCCGCCGCAGCGTCCACGGTGCGACGCTCCCTCCCGACGAGGCCCATTCATTTAGGCCTATAGCGGTATGTACTGCACCGCCATCCAGTCGCGGCTAGCCATTTTTTGGCCCGGATACTGAGGCGTCAAATACGGTCCAAAAAACCCCCGTATGAACTGAGCTTAAGACTGTGTACACATTAGATAGCTCTGGACTCACTGCTGTTCACAACCCCCGACATACACCAAGCAGGGGTGAGGTCTTAAAGGGATTGTCCACAATTGTTTTGTTTGTTGTTTTTTTTCATTTATGGCCTGTCCTTAGCATAAACATGTGATTGGTGGCAGTGGGCGGGGTCAATGACTTCATTACACAGGGCATAGAGCTGATCAGTGCGGGGGCCGCCGCCCTCTCCAGTCACATCTTTATGGCCTAATATTTTTTCTTAGTTTTTCTTGTTTGTTTTTTTGTACGAAAATACCGTAAATACTGGACGAGCTCAGCTACCCCTGTTATATACTGACCTATGTCCTATATTATATACTGTCCTATGTCCTATATTACATACTGTCCTATATTATATACTGTCCTATGTCCTATATTATATACTGTCCTATGTCCTATATTATATACTGTCCTATGTCTTATATACTGTCCTATGTGATATATTATATACTGTCCTATGTCCTATATTATATACTGACCTATGTCCTACATTATATACTGTCCTATATTATATACTGTCCTATGTCCTATATTATATACTGTCCTATATTATATACTGTCCTATGTCCTATATTATATACTGTCCTATGTCCTATATTATATACTGTCCTATGTCCTATATTATATACTGTCCTATGTCCTATATTATATACTGTCCTATATTATATACTGTCCTATGTGATATATTATATACTGTCCTATGTCCTATATTATATACTGTCCTATATTATATACTGTCCTATGTCCTATATTATATACTGTCCTATGTCCTATATTATATACTGACCTATGTCCTATATTACATACTGTCCGATGTCCTATATTACATACTGTCCTATATTATATACTGTCCTATGTCCTATATTATATACTGTCCTATATTATACACTGTCCTATGTCCTATATTATACACTGTCCTATATTATATACTGTCCTATGTCCTATATTATATACTGTCCTATGTCCTATATTATACACTGTCCTATATTATATACTGTCCTATGTTCTATATTATATACTGTCCTATATTATATACTGTCCTATGTCATATATTATATACTGTCCTATGTTC
This sequence comes from Leptodactylus fuscus, assembly GCF_031893055.1. NCBI lineage: Eukaryota > Metazoa > Chordata > Amphibia > Anura > Leptodactylidae > Leptodactylus > Leptodactylus fuscus. The sequence continues at coordinate 312,207 of NW_027440423.1, forward strand.
TATATTATATACTGTCCTATGTCTTATATTATATACTGTCCTATGTCCTATATTATATACTGTCCTATGTTCTATATTATATACTGTCCTATATTATATACTGTCCTATATTATACACTGTCCTATGTCCTATATTATATACTGTCCTATGTCCTATATTATATACTGTCCTATGTCCTATATTATATACTGTCCTATGTCCTATATTATATACTGTCCTATGTCCTATATTATATACTGTCCTATGTCCTATATTATACACTGTCCTATGTCCTATATTATACACTGTCCTATATAATATATTATATACTGTCCTATGTCCTATATTATATACTGTCCTATGTCCTATATTATACACTGTCCTATGTCCTATATTATACACTGTCCTATATAATATATTATATACTGTCCTATGTCCTATATTATATACTGCCCTATGTCCTATATTATATACTGTCCTATGTTCCTTATTATATACTGTCCTATGTGATATATACTGTCCTATGTCCAATATTATATACTGTCCTATGTCCTATATTATATACTGTCCAATGTCCTATATTATATACTGTCCTTTGTGATATTATATACTGTCCTATGTCCTATATTATATACTGTCCTATATTATATACTGTCCTATGTCCTATATTATGTACTGTCCTATGTCCTATATTATATACTGTCCTATGTCCTATATTATATACTGTCCTATGTCCTATATTATATACTGTCCTATGTGATATATTATATACTGTCCTATGTCCTATATTATATACTGTCCTATATTATATACTGTCCTATGTCCTATATTATATACTGTCCTATGTCCTATATTATATACTGACCTATGTCCTATATTACATACTGTCCTATGTCCTATATTACATACTGTCCTATGTCCTATATTATATACTGTCCTATGTCCTCTATCATATACTGTCATATATTATATACTGTCCTATGTCCTATATTATATACTGTCCTATGTCCTATATTATACACTGTCCTATATTATATACTGTCCTATATTATATACTGTCCTATGTCATATATTATATACTGTCCTATGTTCTATATTATATACTGTCCTATGTCTTATATTATATACTGTCCTATGTCCTATATTATATACTGTCCTATGTTCTATATTATATACTGTCCTATATTATATACTGTCCTATATTATACACTGTCCTATGTCCTATATTATATACTGTCCTATGTCCTATATTATATACTGTCCTATGTCCTATATTATACACTGTCCTATGTCCTATATTATACACTGTCCTATATAATATATTATATACTGTCCTATATTATATACTGTCCTATGTCCTATATTATATACTGCCCTATGTCCTATATTATATACTGTCCTATGTTCTATATTATATACTGTCTTATGTAATATATTACATACTGTCCTATATTATATACTGTCCTATGTCCTATATTATATACTATCCTATGTCCTATATTATATACTGTCCTATGTCCTATATTATATACTGTCCTATGTTCTATATTATATACTGTCCTATGTAATATATTATATACTGTCCTATGTCCTATATTATATACTGTCTTATGTTCTGTATTATATACTGTCCTATGTAATATATACTGTCCTATATTATATTCTGTCCTATGTCCTATATTATATACTGTCCTATGTCCTATATTATATACTGTCCTATATTATACACTGTCCTATGTCCTATATTATATACTGTCCTATGTCCTATATTATATACTGTCCTATGTTCTATATTATATACTGTCCTATGTAATATATTATATTCTGTCCTATGTCCTATATTATATATTGTCCTATGTCCTATATTATATACTGTCCTATATTATATACTGTCCTATGTTCTATATTATATACTGTCCTATGTCCTAAATTATATACTGTCCTATGTGATATATTATATACTGTCCTATTTCCTAAATTATATACTGTCCTATGTTCTATATTATATACTGTCCTATGATCTATATTATATACTGTCCTATGTCCTATATTATATACTGTCCTATGTTCCATATTATATACTGTCTTATGTCCTATATTATATACTGTCCAATGTTCTATATTATATACTGTCCTATGTTCTATATTATATACTGTTCTATGTTCTATATAATATAGTGCCCTATGTTCTATATTATATACTGTCCTATGTCCTATATTATATACTGTCCTATGTTCCGTATTATATACTGTCCTATGTCCTATATTATATACTGTCCTATGTGATATATTATATACTGTCCTATGTCCTAAATTATATACTGTCCTATGTTCTATATTATATACTGTCCTATGTTCTATATTATATACTGCCCTATGTCCTATATTATATACTGTCCTATGTTCCATATTATATACTGTCCTATGTCCTGTATTATATACTGTCCTAGGTCCTATATTATATACTGTCCTATGTGATATATTATATACTGTCCTATGTCCTGTATTATATACTGTCCTATGTCCTAAATTATATACTGTCCTATGTGATATATTATATACTGTCCTATGTCCTAAATTATATACTGTCCTATGTTCTATATTATAAACTGTCCTATGTTCCATATTATATACTGTCATATGTCCTATATTATATACTGTCCTATGTCCTAAATTATATACTGTCCTATGTTCCATATTATATACTGTCCTATGTTCCATATTATATACTGTCCTATGTTCCATATTATATACTGTCCTTTGTCCTATATTATATACTGTCCTATGTTCCATATTATATACTGTCCTATGTCCTATATTATATACTGTCCAATGTTCTATATTATATACTGTTCTATGTCCTATATTATATACTGTCCTATGTCCTAAATTATATACTGTCCTATGTGATATATTATATACTGTCCTATGTCCTAAATTATATACTGTCCTATGTTCTATATTATATACTGTCCTATGTTCTATATTATATACTGTCCTATGTTCTATATTATATACTGCCCTATGTCCTATATTATATACTGTCCTATGTTCCATATTATATACTGTCCTATGTCCTATATTATATACTGTCCTATGTTCCATATTATATACTGTCCTATGTGATATATTATATACTGTCCTATGTCCTGTATTATATACTGTCCTATGTCCTAAATTATATACTGTCCTATGTGATATATTATATACTGTCCTATGTCCTAAATTATATACTGTCCTATGTTCTATATTATATACTGTGCTATGTTCCATATTATATACTGTCATATGTCCTATATTATATACTGTCCTATGTCCTATATTATATACTGTCCTATGTTCCATATTATATACTGTCCTATGTTCCATATTATATACTGTCCTATGTCCTATATTATGTACTGTCCTATGTCCTGTATTATATACTGTCCTATGTCCTATATTATATACTGTTCTATATTATATACTGTCCTAGGTCCTATATTATATACTGTCCTATGTCCTATATTATATACTGTCCTATGTTCCTTATTATATACTGTCCTATGTGATATATACTGTCCTATGTCCAATATTATATACTGTCCTATGTCCTATATTATATACTGTCCAATGTCCTATATTATATACTGTCCTTTGCGATATATTATATACTGTCCTATGTCCAATATTATACACTGTCCTATGTCCTATATTATATACTGTCCTATGTCCTATATTATATACTGTCCTAGGTCCTATATTATATACTGTCCTATATTATATACTGTCCTATGTCCTATATTATATACTGTCCTATGGCCTATATTATACACTGTCCTATGTCCTATATTATATACTGTCCTATGTCCTATATTATATACTGTCCTAGGTCCTATATTATATACTGTCCTATGTCCTATATTATATACTGTCCTATGTCCTATATTATATACTGTCCTATGTCCTATATTATATACTGTCCTAGGTCCTATATTATATACTGTCCTATATTATATACCGCCCTATGTCCTATATTATATACTGTCCTATGTTCTGTATTATATACTGTCCTATGTTCTATATTATATACTGTCCTATGTTCTGTATTATATACTGTCCTATGTTCTATATTATATACTGTCCTAGGTCCTATATTATATACTGTCCTATGTCCTATATTATATACTGTCCTAGGTCCTATATTATATACTGTCCTATATTATATACTGTCCTAGGTCCTATATTATATATTGTCCTATGCCCTATATTATATACTGTCCTATGTCCTATATTATATACTGTCCTATATTATATACTGCCCTATGTCCTATATTATATACTGTCCTATGTCCTATATTATATACTGTCCTATATTATATACTGCCCTATGTCCTATATTATATACTGTCCTATGGCCTATATTATATACCGCCCTATGTCCTATATTATATACTGTCCTATGTTCTATATTATATACTGTAATACACTCTATATAATATACAGTGATCTAGTCTATGTATACTGTATTGTATATGTATATCCTTCCTTTTATTGATATATTTATGACCTTGGTGTCCGCGGTTTCCGTGGCCGCGCTCTTGGGCTCAGATCCATCAGTTCTGTGTTTGTTAATGATTAACCCTTATGTTACTGTGGCAGAGATTTATTCTGATCCTACATGTGCTGGTTGGTATATACATGTATACTACACAGCTAGACTACACCAATATCACACTATACACGTGTACAATATATATGTGATTGGCTGATGTCGGGGAGGAGTCTCATGTTATACACACCCGCTCCGGTGTATTCCTGCTCTGTGATTGGTTGTTGCCGGGGAGGAGTCTCATGTTATACACACCCGCTCCGGTGTATTCCTGCTCTGTGATTGGATGATGTAGGGGAGGAGTCTCATGTTATACACACCCGCTCCGGTGTATTCCTGCTCTGTGATTGGCTGATGTAGGGGAGGAGTCTCATGTTATACACACCCGCTCCGGTGTATTCCTGCTCTGTGATTGGCTGATGTAGGGGAGGAGTCTCATGTTATACACACCCGCTCCGGTGTATTCCTGCTCTGTGATTGGATGATGTCGGGGAGGAGTCTCATGTTATACACACCCGCTCCGGTGTATTCCTGCTCTGTGATTGGCTGATGTCGGGGAGGAGTCTCATGTTATACACACCCGCTCCGGTGTATTCCTGCTCTGTGATTGGCTGATGTAGGGGAGGAGTCTCATGTTATACACACCCGCTCCGGTGTATTCCTGCTCTGTGATTGGCTGATGTAGGGGAGGAGTCTCATGTTATACACACCCGCTCCGGTGTATTCCTGCTCTGTGATTGGATGATGTAGGGGAGGAGTCTCATGTTATACACACCCGCTCCGGTGTATTCCTGCTCTGTGATTGGATGATGTCGGGGAGGAGTCTCATGTTATACACACCCGCTCCGGTGTATTCCTGCTCTGTGATTGGCTGATGTAGGGGAGGAGTCTCATGTTATACACACCCGCTCCGGTGTATTCCTGCTCTGTGATTGGTTGTTGTCAGGGAGGAGTCTCATGTTATACACACCCGCTCCGGTGTATTCCTGCTCTGTGATTGGATGATGTCGGGGAGGAGTCTCATGTTATACACACCCGCTCCGGTGTATTCCTGCTCTGTGATTGGCTGATGTAGGGGAGGAGTCTCATGTTATACACACCCGCTCCGGTGTATTCCTGCTCTGTGATTGGTTGTTGCCGGGGAGGAGTCTCATGTTATACACACCCGCTCCGGTGTATTCCTGCTCTGTGATTGGCTGATGTCGGGGAGGAGTCTCATGTTATACACACCCGCTCCGGTGTATTCCTGCTCTGTGATTGGCTGATGTAGGGGAGGAGTCTCATGTTATACACACCCGCTCCGGTGTATTCCTGCTCTGTGATTGGATGATGTCGGGGAGGAGTCTCATGTTATACACACCCGCTCCGGTGTATTCCTGCTCTGTGATTGGCTGATGTAGGGGAGGAGTCTCATGTTATACACACCCGCTCCGGTGTATTCCTGCTCTGTGATTGGTTGTTGTCAGGGAGGAGTCTCATGTTATACACACCCGCTCCGGTGTATTCCTGCTCTGTGATTGGATGATGTCGGGGAGGAGTCTCATGTTATACACACCCGCTCCGGTGTATTCCTGCTCTGTGATTGGCTGATGTAGGGGAGGAGTCTCATGTTATACACACCCGCTCCGGTGTATTCCTGCTCTGTGATTGGTTGTTGCCGGGGAGGAGTCTCATGTTATACACACCCGCTCCGGTGTATTCCTGCTCTGTGATTGGCTGATGTCGGGGAGGAGTCTCATGTTATACACACCCGCTCCGGTGTATTCCTGCTCTGTGATTGGCTGATGTAGGGGAGGAGTCTCATGTTATACACACCCGCTCCGGTGTATTCCTGCTCTGTGATTGGCTGATGTAGGGGAGGAGTCTCATGTTATACACACCCGCTCCGGTGTATTCCTGCTCTGTGATTGGATGATGTAGGGGAGGAGTCTCATGTTATACACACCCGCACCGGTGTATTCCTGCTCTGTGATTGGTTGTTGTCGGGGAGGAGTCTCATGTTATACACACCCGCTCCGGTGTATTCCTGCTCTGTGATTGGATGATGTCGGGGAGGAGTCTCATGTTATACACACCCGCACCGGTGTATTCCTGCTCTGTGATTGGTTGTTGTCGGGGAGGAGTCTCATGTTATACACACCCGCTCCGGTGTATTCCTGCTCTGTGATTGGATGATGTCGGGGAGGAGTCTCATGTTATACACACCCGCTCCGGTGTATTCCTGCTCTGTGATTGGCTGATGTAGGGGAGGAGTCTCATGTTATACACACCCGCTCCGGTGTATTCCTGCTCTGTGATTGGTTGTTGTCGGGGAGGAGTCTCATGTTATACACACCCGCTCCGGTGTATTCCTGCTCTGTGATTGGATGATGTCGGGGAGGAGTCTCATGTTATACACACCCGCTCCGGTGTATTCCTGCTCTGTGATTGGCTGATGTAGGGGAGGAGTCTCATGTTATACACACCCGCTCTGGTGTATTCCTGCTCTGTGATTGGCTGATGTAGGGGAGGAGTCTCATGTTATACACACCCGCTCCGGTGTATTCCTGCTCTGTGATTGGCTGATGTAGGGGAGGAGTCTCATGTTATACACACCCGCTCCGGTGTATTCCTGCTCTGTGATTGGCTGATGTAGGGGAGGAGTCTCATGTTATACACACCCGCTCTGGTGTATTCCTGCTCTGTGATTGGCTGATGTAGGGGAGGAGTCTCATGTTATACACACCCGCTCCGGTGTATTCCTGCTCTGTGATTGGCTGATGTAGGGGAGGAGTCTCATGTTATACACACCCGCTCCGGTGTATTCCTGCTCTGTGATTGGCTGATGTAGGGGAGGAGTCTCATGTTATACACACCCGCTCCGGTGTATTCCTGCTCTGTGATTGGCTGATGTAGGGGAGGAGTCTCATGTTATACACACCCGCTCCGGTGTATTCCTGCTCTGTGATTGGTTGTTGTAGGGGAGGAGTCTCATGTTATACACACCCGCTCCGGTGTATTCCTGCTCTGTGATTGGCTGATGTAGGGGAGGAGTCTCATGTTATACACACCCGCTCCTGTGTATTCCTGCTCTGTGATTGGCTGATGTAGGGGAGGAGTCTCATGTTATATACACCCGCTCCGGTTTATTCAGGGAGGCGGGGCATTTCGTGGCTCTCACATGTGTCTCCACGTGGCTCTCGGTATAGACTCCCGCTCCCATTTTCTTCCTAGGTCAATTGTTTTCCTGTTATTTTATCAGTAAATATTAATCCTCTTCACGTGAACAATTAAGGCCGCGCCTGACAATTGTGACTCATGGGACAGGCAGGGTTGTCAGAGGACCTGGGATTGTTCTCAGCGAGTCACCATCTACAAACTCACCAACAGGTGTAATATAAAGAGACCGCTACACTATATAGAGACATCTGCACTATAGAGAGACATTATACTATAGAGAGACATTATACTATAGAGAGACACCTGCACTATAGAGACATCTGCACTATAGACAGACATCTGTACTTTAGAGAGACATCTATACTATAGAGACATCTGTACTATAAAGAGACATCTACACTATAGACAGCTGCACTATAGAGAGACATCTACACTATAGAGAGACATCTATACTATAGAGACATCTGTACTATAGAGACATCTACACTATATAGAGACATCTACACTATAGAGAGACACCTGCACTATAGAGAGACACCTGCACTATAGAGAGACACCTGTACTATAGAGAGACATCTACACTATAGAGAGACACCTGCACTATAGAGAGACATCTGCACTATAGAGAGACACCTGCACTATAGAGAGACACCTGCACTATAGAGAGACACCTGTACTATAGAGAGACATCTACACTATAGAGAGACACCTGCACTATAGAGAGACATCTGCACTATATAGAGACACCTGCACTATAGAGACACCTGCACTATAGAGAGACACCTGCACTATAGAGAGACAACTGCACTATAGAGAGACACCTGTACTATAGAGAGACATCTACACTATAGAGAGACATCTACACTATAGAGAAACATCTGCACTATAGAGAAACATCTGCACTATAGAGACATCTACACTATAGAGAGACATCTGCACTATAGAGAGACATCTACACTATAGAGAGACACCTGCACTATAGAGAGACACCTGCACTATAGAGAGACAACTGCACTATAGAGAGACACCTGTACTATAGAGAGACATCTACACTATAGAGAGACATCTACACTATAGAGAGACATCTGCACTATAGAGAAACATCTGCACTATAGAGACATCTGCACTATAGAGACATCTGCATTATAGAGACATCTGCACTATAGAGAGACAGCTGCACTATAGAGAGACAGCTGCACTATAGAGAGACATCTACACTATAGAGAGACATCTGCACTATAGAGAGACATCTGCACTATAGAGAGACAGCTGCACTATAGAGAGACATCTGCATTGTAGAGAGACAGTCTTCTTTCACATCACAGCTGGGTTATCCGGAGTCTTCTGTAGACGTCCCATCTGTCTGCTTCTCCCCCTCCCCTCTCCATAGACTTCATTATGCTTGTGTACAGACAGGAGTCATTCTTAGACACAGGCGCTCCTTACTGACGTTTCTTCCGTCTCCTGCACAAATCATTTATGAAAAATGTAAAAAAAAATGACAAAATAAAAGTGACTTGGATTTATCCCCTTGTGAGACGTCTGGAATAATCTGACTGTCCTCGGCCGTCTCACCAGATGGGACTGAACTTCAGACATCTCAGAACTTATAGAAACCTGAAATTTCATCTTCTTTCTAGAAATGGATCAAAAGCGAGTGAAAGTAGTCAAAGAAGAAAAGAGGGGAGTCGGCGGCGCCAAGGACGAGAAGAAGTCGCCTGGTGCGAAGGAAAAAGAGGAGAAGAAGGCCGGGAAGACGGCGAAGGAAAAACTAGAGAGAGAGGTAAAGAGGTAGCTCGGAGCTTGTAGGTACGGCGTCATCTATAGGGAGCTCGGAGCTTGTAGGTACGGCGTCATCTAGAGGTAGCTCGGAGCTTGTAGGTACGGCGTCATGTAGAGGTAGTCCGGAGCTTGTAGGTACGGCGTCATCTAGAGGTAGATCAGAGCTTGTAGGTACGGCGTCATCTAGAGGTAGCTCGGAGCTTGTAGGTACGGCGTCATGTAGAGGTAGTCCGGAGCTTGTAGGTACGGCGTCATCTAGAGGTAGATCAGAGCTTGTAGGTACGGCGTCATGTAGAGGTAGATCAGAGCTTGTAGGTACGGCGTCATCTAGAGGTAGATCAGAGCTTGTAGGTACGGCGTCATCTATAGGGAGCTCAGAGCTTGTAGGTACGGCGTCATCTAGAGGTAGCTCGGAGCTTGTAGGTACGGTGTCATCTAGAGGTAGCTCAGAGCTTGTAGGTACGGCGTCATCTAGAGGTAGATCAGAGCTTGTAGGTACGGCGTCATCTATAGGGAGCTCGGAGCTTGTAGGTACGGCGTCATCTAGAGGTAGCTCGGAGCTTGTAGGTACGGCGTCATCTAGAGGTAGATCAGAGCTTGTAGGTACGGCGTCATGTAGAGGTAGATCAGAGCTTGTAGGTACGGCGTCATCTAGAGGTAGATCAGAGCTTGTAGGTACGGTGTCATCTATAGGGAGCTCAGACCTTGTAGGTACGGCGTCATCTAGAGGTAGCTCAGAGCTTGTAGGTACGGCGTCATCTAGAGGTAGATCAGAGCTTGTAGGTACGGCGTCATCTAGAGGTAGATCAGAGCTTGTAGGTACGGCGTCATGTAGAGGTAGATCAGAGCTTGTAGGTACGGCGTCATCTAGAGGTAGATCAGAGCTTGTAGGTACGGCGTCATGTAGAGGTAGATCAGAGCTTGTAGGTACGGCGTCATCTAGAGGTAGCCCGGAGCTTGTAGGTACGGCGTCATCTAGAGGTAGATCAGAGCTTGTAGGTACGGCGTCATCTATAGGGAGCTCAGAGCTTGTAGGTACGGCGTCATCTAGAGGTAGCTCGGAGCTTGTAGGTACGGTGTCATTTAGAGGTAGCTCAGAGCTTGTAGGTACGGCGTCATCTAGAGGTAGATCAGAGCTTGTAGGTACGGCGTCATCTAGAGGTAGATCAGAGCTTGTAGGTACGGCGTCATGTAGAGGTAGATCAGAGCTTGTAGGTACGGCGTCATCTAGAGGTAGATCAGAGCTTGTAGGTACGGCGTCATGTAGAGGTAGATCAGAGCTTGTAGGTACGGCGTCATCTAGAGGTAGATCAGAGCTTGTAGGTACGGCGTCATCTATAGGGAGCTCAGAGCTTGTAGGTACGGCGTCATCTATAGGGAGCTCGGAGCTTGTAGGTAAGGCGTCATCTAGAGGTAGATCAGAGCTTGTAGGTACGGCGTCATCTATAGGTAGATCAGAGCTTGTAGGTACGGCGTCATCTATAGGTAGATCGGAGCTTGTAGGTACGGCGTCATGTAGAGGTAGATCAGAGCTTGTAGGTACGGCGTCATCTAGAGGTAGCTCGGGCTTGTAGGTACGGCGTCATCTATAGGTAGCCCAGAGCTTGTAGGTACGGCGTCATCTAGAGGTAGATCAGAGCTTGTAGGTACGGCGTCATCTATAGGTAGATCGGAGCTTGTAGGTACGGCGTCATGTAGAGGTAGATCAGAGCTTGTAGGTACGGCGTCATCTAGAGGTAGCTCGGGCTTGTAGGTACGGCGTCATCTATAGGTAGCCCGGAGCTTGTAGGTACGGCGTCATCTAGAGGTAGATCAGAGCTTGTAGGTATGGCGTCATCTATAGGGAGCTCAGAGCTTGTAGGTACGGCGTCATCTAGAGGTAGCTCGGAGCTTGTAGGTACGGCGTCATCTAGAGGTAGATCAGAGCTTGTAGGTACGGTGTCATCTAGAGGTAGATCAGAGCTTGTAGGTAGGGCATCATCTAGAGGTAGCTCGGAGCTTGTAGGTACGGCATCATCTATAGGTAGCTCAGACCTTGTAGGTACGGCGTCATCTAGAGGTAGTCCGGAGCTTTACGGCGTCATCTAGAGGTAGATCAGAGCTTGTAGGTACGGCGTCATCTATAGGGAGCTCGGAGCTTGTAGGTACGGCGTCATCTATAGGGAGCTCGGAGCTTGTAGGTACGGCATCATCTATAGGTAGCTCAGACCTTGTAGGTACGGCGTCATCTAGAGGTAGATCAGAGCTTATAGGTACGGCATCATCTATAGGTAGCTCAGAGCTTGTAGGTACGGCATCATCTATAGGTAGCTCAGAGCTTGTAGGTACGGCGTCATTTATAGGTAGCTCAGAGCTGGTAGGTACGGGATCATCTATAGGTAGCCCGGAGCTTGTAGGTACGGCGTCATCTATAGGGAGCTCAGAGCTTGTAGGTACGGCATCATCTTTAGGTAGCTTAGAGCTTGTAGGTACGGTGTCATCTAGAGGTAGCTCAGAGCTTGTAGGTACGGTGTCATCTAGAGGTATCTCAGAGCTTGTAGGTACGGCATCATCTATAGGTAGCTCGGAGCTTGTAGGTACGGCGTCATCTATAGGTAGCTCGGAGCTTGTAGGTACGGCGTCATCTAGAGGTAGCTAAGAGCTTGTAGGTATGGCGTCATCTAGAGGTAGATCAGAGCTTGTAGGTACGGCATCATCTAGAGGTAGCTCAAAGCTTGTAGGTACAGGGTCATCTAGAGGTAGCTCGGCGCTTGTAGGTATGGCATCATCTAGAGGTAGCCCGAAGCTTGTAGGTACGGCATCATCTAGAGGTAGCCCGGAGCTTGTAGGTACGGCATCATCTAGAGGTAGCCCGGAGCTTGTAGGTATGGCATCATCTAGAGGTAGCTCGGAGCTTGTAGGTACGGCGTCATCTAGAGGTAGCCCGGAGCTTGTAGGTACGGCATCATCTAGAGGTAGCCCAGAGCTTGTAGGTATGGCATCATCTAGAGGTAGATCAGAGCTTATAGGTACAGCGTCATCTAGAGGTAGATCAGAGCTTGTAGGTACGGCGTCATCTATAGGGAGCTCAGAGCTTGTAGGTACGGCGTCATCTAGAGGTAGCTCGGAGCTTGTAGGTACGGCGTCATCTAGAGGTAGATCAGAGCTTATAGGTACGGCGTCATCTATAGGGAGCTCAGAGCTTGTAGGTACGGCGTCATGTAGAGGTAGATCAGAGCTTGTAGGTACGGCGTCATCTAGAGGTAGATCAGAGCTTGTAGGTACGGCGTCATCTAGAGGTAGATCAGAGCTTGTAGGTACGGCGTCATCTAGAGGTAGATCAGAGCTTGTAGGTACGGCGTCATGTAGAGGTAGATCAGAGCTTGTAGGTACGGCGTCATCTAGAGGTAGATCAGAGCTTGTAGGTACGGCGTCATCTATAGGGAGCTCAGAGCTTGTAGGTACGGCGTCATCTAGAGGTAGCTCGGAGCTTGTAGGTACGGCGTCATCTAGAGGTAGATCAGAGCTTGTAGGTACGGCGTCATCTATAGGGAGCTCAGAGCTTGTAGGTACGGTGTCATGTAGAGGTAGCTCAGAGCTTTGTAGGTACGGCGTCATCTAGAGGTAGCTCAGAGCTTGTAGGTACGGGATCATCTATAGGTAGCTCAGAGCTTGTAGGTACGGCGTCATCTATAGGAAGCTCAGAGCTTGTAGGTACGGCATCATCTTTAGGTAGCTCAGAGCTTGTAGGTACGGCGTCATCTAGAGGTAGATCAGAGCTTGTAGGTACGGTGTCATCTAGAGGTAGATCAGAGCTTGTAGGTACGGCATCATCTATAGGTAGCTCAGAGCTTGTAGGTACGGCATCATCTATAGGTAGCTCTGAGCTTGTAGGTACGGCGTCATCTAGAGGTAGATCAGAGCTTATAGGTACGGCATCATCTATAGGTAGCTCAGACCTTGTAGGTACGGCGTCATCTAGAGGTAGATCAGAGCTTATAGGTACGGCATCATCTATAGGTAGCTCAGAGCTTGTAGGTACGGCATCATCTATAGGTAGCTCAGAGCTTGTAGGTACGGCGTCATCTATAGGAAGCTCAGAGCTTGTAGGTACGGGATCATCTATAGGTAGCCCGGAGCTTGTAGGTACGGCGTCATCTATAGGAAGCTCAGAGCTTGTAGGTACGGCATCATCTTTAGGTAGCTCAGAGCTTGTAGGTACGGTGTCATCTAGAGGTAGCTCAGAGCTTCTAGGTACGGTGTCATCTAGAGGTATCTCAGAGCTTGTAGGTACGGTGTCATCTATAGGGAGCTCAGAGCTTGTAGGTACGGCGTCATCTATAGGGAGCTCGGAGCTTGTAGGTACGGCGTCATCTAGAGGTAGATCAGAGCTTGTAGGTACGGCATCATCTATAGGTAGCTCAGAGCTTGTAGGTACGGGATCATCTATAGGTAGCCCGGAGCTTGTAGGTACGGCGTCATCTATAGGAAGCTCAGAGCTTGTAGGTACGGCATCATCTTTAGGTAGCTCAGAGCTTGTAGGTACGGTGTCATCTAGAGGTAGATCAGAGCTTATAGGTACGGCATCATCTATAGGTAGCTCAGAGCTTGTAGGTACGGCATCATCTATAGGTAGCTCAGAGCTTGTAGGTACGGCGTCATCTAGAGGTAGATCAGAGCTTATAGGTACGGCATCATCTATAGGTAGCTCAGACCTTGTAGGTACGGCGTCATCTAGAGGTAGATCAGAGCTTGTAGGTACGGCGTCATTTATAGGTAGCTCAGAGCTTGTAGGTACGGGATCATCTATAGGTAGCCCGGAGCTTGTAGGTACGGCGTCATCTATAGGAAGCTCAGAGCTTGTAGGTACGGCATCATCTTTAGGTAGCTCAGAGCTTGTAGGTACGGCGTCATCTAGAGGTATCTCAGAGCTTGTAGGTACGGCGTCATCTATAGGGAGCTCAGAGCTTGTAGGTACGGCGTCATCTATAGGGAGCTCGGAGCTTGTAGGTACGGCGTCATCTAGAGGTAGATCAGAGCTTGTAGGTACGGCATCATCTATAGGTAGCTCAGAGCTTGTAGGTATGGCGTCATCTATAGGTAGCTCGGAGCTTGTAGGTACGGCATCATCTAGAGGTAGCCCGGAGCTTGTAGGTACGGCATCATCTAGAGGTAGCCCGGAGCTTGTAGGTATGGCATCATCTAGAGGTAGCCCGGAGCTTGTAGGTACGGCATCATCTAGAGGTAGCCCAGAGCTTGTAGGTATGGCATCATCTAGAGGTAGATCAGAGCTTATAGGTACAGCGTCATGTAGAGGTAGCTCAGAGCTTGTAGGTACGGCGTCATCTAGAGGTAGATCAGAGCTTGTAGGTACGGCGTCATCTAGAGGTAGATCAGAGCTTGTAGGTACGGCGTCATCTAGAGGTAGATCAGAGCTTGTAGGTACGGCGTCATGTAGAGGTAGATCAGAGCTTGTAGGTACGGCGTCATCTAGAGGTAGATCAGAGCTTGTAGGTACGGCGTCATCTATAGGGAGCTCAGAGCTTGTAGGTACGGCGTCATCTAGAGGTAGCTCGGAGCTTGTAGGTACGGCGTCATCTAGAGGTAGATCAGAGCTTGTAGGTACGGCGTCATCTAGAGGTAGATCAGAGCTTGTAGGTACGGCGTCATCTAGAGGTAGATCAGAGCTTATAGGTACGGCGTCATCTAGAGGTAGATCAGAGCTTGTAGGTACGGCGTCATCTATAGGTAGCTCAGAGCTTGTAGGTACGGCATCATCTATAGGTAGCTCAGAGCTTGTAGGTACGGCGTCATCTAGAGGTAGATCAGAGCTTATAGGTACGGCATCATCTATAGGTAGCTCAGAGCTTGTAGGTACGGCATCATCTATAGGTAGCTCAGAGCTTGTAGGTACGGGATCATCTATAGGTAGCTCAGAGCTTGTAGGTACGGTGTCATCTAGAGGTAGATCAGAGCTTGTAGGTACGGTGTCATCTAGAGGTAGATCAGAGCTTGTAGGTACGGCATCATCTATAGGTAGCTCAGAGCTTGTAGGTATGGCGTCATCTATAGGAAGCTCAGAGCTTGTAGGTACGGCATCATCTTTAGGTAGCTCAGAGCTTGTAGGTACGGCATCATCTATAGGTAGCTCAGAGCTTGTAGGTACGGCATCATCTATAGGTAGCTCAGAGCTTGTAGGTACGGCGTCATCTAGAGGTAGATCAGAGCTTATAGGTACGGCATCATCTATAGGTAGCTCAGACCTTGTAGGTACGGCGTCATCTAGAGGTAGATCAGAGCTTATAGGTACGGCATCATCTATAGGTAGCTCAGAGCTTGTAGGTACGGCATCATCTATAGGTAGCTCAGAGCTTGTAGGTACGGCGTCATTTATAGGTAGCTCAGAGCTTGTAGGTACGGGATCATCTATAGGTAGCCCGGAGCTTGTAGGTACGGCGTCATCTATAGGAAGCTCAGAGCTTGTAGGTACGGCATCATCTTTAGGTAGCTCAGAGCTTGTAGGTACGGTGTCATCTAGAGGTAGCTCAGAGCTTCTAGGTACGGTGTCATCTAGAGGTATCTCAGAGCTTGTAGGTACGGCGTCATCTATAGGGAGCTCAGAGCTTGTAGGTAAGGCGTCATCTATAGGGAGCTCGGAGCTTGTAGGTACGGCGTCATCTAGAGGTAGATCAGAGCTTGTAGGTACGGCATCATCTATAGGTAGCTCAGAGCTTGTAGGTACGGGATCATCTATAGGTAGCCCGGAGCTTGTAGGTACGGCGTCATCTATAGGAAGCTCAGAGCTTGTAGGTACGGCATCATCTTTAGGTAGCTCAGAGCTTGTAGGTACGGTGTCATCTAGAGGTAGATCAGAGCTTGTAGGTACGGTGTCATCTAGAGGTAGATCAGAGCTTATAGGTACGGCATCATCTATAGGTAGCTCAGAGCTTGTAGGTACGGCATCATCTATAGGTAGCTCAGAGCTTGTAGGTACGGCGTCATCTAGAGGTAGATCAGAGCTTATAGGTACGGCATCATCTATAGGTAGCTCAGACCTTGTAGGTACGGCGTCATCTAGAGGTAGATCAGAGCTTGTAGGTACGGCGTCATTTATAGGTAGCTCAGAGCTTGTAGGTACGGGATCATCTATAGGTAGCCCGGAGCTTGTAGGTACGGCGTCATCTATAGGAAGCTCAGAGCTTGTAGGTACGGCATCATCTTTAGGTAGCTCAGAGCTTGTAGGTACGGTGTCATCTAGAGGTATCTCAGAGTTTGTAGGTACGGCGTCATCTATAGGGAGCTCAGAGCTTGTAGGTACGGCGTCATCTATAGGGAGCTCGGAGCTTGTAGGTACGGCGTCATCTAGAGGTAGATCAGAGCTTGTAGGTACGGCATCATCTATAGGTAGCTCGGAGCTTGTAGGTACGGCATCATCTAGAGGTAGCCCAGAGCTTCTAGGTATGGCATCATCTAGAGGTAGATCAGAGCTTATAGGTACAGCGTCATGTAGAGGTAGCTCAGAGCTTGTAGGTACGGCGTCATCTAGAGGTAGATCAGAGCTTATAGGTACGGCATCATCTATAGGTAGCTCAGACCTTGTAGGTACGGCGTCATCTAGAGGTAGATCAGAGCTTATAGGTACGGCATCATCTATAGGTAGCTCAGAGCTTGTAGGTACGGCGTCATCTATAGGTAGCTCAGAGCTTGTAGGTACGGCATCATCTATAGGTAGCTCAGAGCTTGTAGGTACGGCGTCATTTATAGGTAGCTCAGAGCTTGTAGGTACGGGATCATCTATAGGTAGCCCGGAGCTTGTAGGTACGGCGTCATCTATAGGAAGCTCAGAGCTTGTAGGTACGGCGTCATCTTTAGGTAGCTCAGAGCTTGTAGGTACGGTGTCATCTAGAGGAAGATCAGAGCTTGTAGGTACGGTGTCATCTAGAGGTAGATCAGAGCTTATAGGTACGGCATCATCTATAGGTAGCTCAGACCTTGTAGGTACGGCGTCATCTAGAGGTAGATCAGAGCTTATAGGTACGGCATCATCTATAGGTAGCTCAGACCTTGTAGGTACGGCGTCATCTAGAGGTAGATCAGAGCTTATAGGTACGGCATCATCTATAGGTAGCTCAGAGCTTGTAGGTACGGCATCATCTATTGGTAGCTCAGAGCTTGTAGGTACGGCGTCATTTATAGGTAGCTCAGAGCTTGTTGGTACGGGATCATCTATAGGTAGCCCGGAGCTTGTAGGTACGGCGTCATCTATAGGAAGCTCAGAGCTTGTAGGTACGGCATCATCTTTAGGTAGCTCAGAGCTTGTAGGTACGGTGTCATCTAGAGGTAGCTCAGAGCTTGTAGGTACGGTGTCATCTAGAGGTATCTCAGAGCTTGTAGGTACGGCGTCATCTATAGGGAGCTCAGAGCTTGTAGGTACGGCGTCATCTATAGGGAGCTCGGAGCTTGTAGGTACGGCGTCATCTAGAGGTAGATCAGAGCTTGTAGGTACGGCATCATCTATAGGTAGCTCAGAGCTTGTAGGTATGGCGTCATCTATAGGTAGCTCGGAGCTTGTAGGTACGGCGTCATCTAGAGGTAGCTCAGAGCTTGTAGGTATGGCGTCATCTAGAGGTAGTCCGGAGCTTGTAGGTACGGCGTCATCTAGAGGTAGATCAGAGCTTGTAGGTACGGCGTCATCTATAGGGAGCTCAGAGCTTGTAGGTACGGCGTCATCTAGAGGTAGCTCGGAGCTTGTAGGTACGGCGTCATCTAGAGGTAGATCAGAGCTTGTAGGTACGGTGTCATCTAGAGGTAGATCAGAGCTTGTAGGTACGGCGTCATCTAGAGGTAGATCAGAGCTTGTAGATAGGGTGTCATCTAGAGGTAGCTCGGAGCTTGTAGGTACGGCATCATCTATAGGTAGCCCGGAGCTTGTAGGTACGGCGTCATGTAGAGGTAGCTCTGAGCTTGTAGGTACGGTGTCATCTAGAGGTAGATCAGAGCTTATAGATACGGCGTCATCTATAGGTAGCCCGGAGCTTGTAGGTACGGCGTCATCTAGAGGTAGTCCGGAGCTTTACGGCGTCATCTAGAGGTAGATCAGAGCTTGTAGGTACGGCGTCATCTATAGTGAGCTCGGAGCTTGTAGGTACGGCGTCATCTATAGGGAGCTCGGAGCTTATAGGTACGGCATCATCTATAGGTAGCTTAGACCTTGTAGGTACGGCGTCATCTAGAGGTAGATCAGAGCTTATAGGTACGGCATCATCTATAGGTAGCTCAGAGCTTGTAGGTACGGCATCATCTATAGGTAGCTCAGAGCTTGTAGGTACGGCATCATCTATAGGTAGCTCAGAGCTTGTAGGTACGGCGTCATTTATAGGTAGCTCAGAGCTTGTAGGTACGGAATCATCTATAGGTAGCCTGGAGCTTGTAGGTACGGCGTCATCTATAGGGAGCTCAGAGCTTGTAGGTACGGCATCATCTATAGGTAGCTCAGAGCTTGTAGGTACGGCGTCATTTATAGGTAGCTCAGAGCTTGTAGGTACGGGATCATCTATAGGTAGCCCGGAGCTTGTAGGTACGGCGTCATCTATAGGGAGCTCAGAGCTTGTAGGTACGGCATCATCTTTAGGTAGCTCACAGCTTGTAGGTACGGTGTCATCTAGAGGTAGCTCAGAGCTTGTAGGTACGGTGTCATCTAGAGGTAGATCAGAGCTTATAGGTACGGCGTCATCTATAGGTAGCCCGGAGCTTGTAGGTACGGCGTCAGGTAGAGGTAGCTCTGAGCTTGTAGGTACGGTGTCATCTAGAGGTAGATCAGAGCTTATAGATACGGCGTCATCTATAGATAGCCCGGAGCTTGTAGGTACGGCGTCATCTAGAGGTAGTCCGGAGCTTTACGGCGTCATCTAGAGGTAGATCAGAGCTTGTAGGTACGGCGTCATCTATAGTGAGCTCGGAGCTTGTAGGTACGGCGTCATCTATAGGGAGCTCGGAGCTTATAGGTACGGCATCATCTATAGGTAGCTTAGACCTTGTAGGTACGGCGTCATCTAGAGGTAGATCAGAGCTTATAGGTACGGCATCATCTATAGGTAGCTCAGAGCTTGTAGGTACGGCATCATCTATAGGTAGCTCAGAGCTTGTAGGTACGGCATCATCTATAGGTAGCTCAGAGCTTGTAGGTACGGCGTCATTTATAGGTAGCTCAGAGCTTGTAGGTACGGGATCATCTATAGGTAGCCTGGAGCTTGTAGGTACGGCGTCATCTATAGGGAGCTCAGAGCTTGTAGGTACGGCATCATCTATAGGTAGCTCAGAGCTTGTAGGTACAGCGTCATTTATAGGTAGCTCAGAGCTTGTAGGTACGGGATCATCTATAGGTAGCCCGGAGCTTGTAGGTACGGCGTCATCTATAGGGAGCTCAGAGCTTGTAGGTACGGCATCATCTTTAGGTAGCTCACAGCTTGTAGGTACGGTGTCATCTAGAGGTAGCTCAGAGCTTGTAGGTACGGTGTCATCTAGAGGTAGATCAGAGCTTATAGGTACGGCGTCATCTATAGGTAGCCCGGAGCTTGTAGGTACGGTGTCATCTAGAGGTAGCTCGGAGCTTGTAGGTACGGCGTCATCTATAGGTAGCTCAGAGCTTGTAGGTACGGCGTCATCTATAGGGAGCTCGGAGCTTGTAGGTACGGCGTCATCTAGAGGTAGGTCAGAGCTTGTAGGTATGGCGTCATCTAGAGGTAGTCCGGAGCTTGTAGGTACGGCGTCATCTAGAGGTAGCTCAAAGCTTGTAGATACAGGGTCATCTAGAGGTAGCTCGGAGCTTGTAGGTATGGCATCATCTAGAGGTAGCCCGAAGCTTGTAGGTACGGCATCATCTAGAGGTAGCCCGAAGCTTGTAGGTACGGCATCATCTATAGGTAGCTCAGAGCTTGTAGGTACGGCATCATCTAGAGGTAGCCCGGAGCTTGTAGGTATGACATCATCTAGAGGTAGCCCAGAGATTATAGGTACGGCGTCATCTAGAGGTAGCCCGGAGCTTGTAGGTACGGCATCATCTAGAGGTAGTCCGGAGCTTGTAGGTATGGCATCATCTAGAGGTAGCTGGGAGCTTGTAGGTACGGCGTCATCTAGAGGTAGATCAGAGCTTGTAGGTACGGCGTCATCTATAGGGAGCTCGGAGCTTGTAGGTACGGCGTCATCTAGAGGTAGATCAGAGCTTGTAGGTACGGCGTCATGTAGAGGTAGCCCGGAGCTTGTAGGTACGGCATCATCTAGAGGTAGATCAGAGCTTGTAGGTATGGCATCATCTAGAGGTAGTCCGGAGCTTGTAGGTATGGCATCATCTAGAGGTAGATCAGAGCTTGTAGGTACGGCGTCATCTAGAGGTAGATCAGAGCTTGTAGGTAGGGCGTCATCTAGAGGTAGCTCGGAGCTTGTAGGTACGGTGTCATCTAGAGGTAGATCAGAGCTTATAGATACGGCGTCATCTATAGGTAGCCCGTAGCTTGTAGGTACGGCGTCATCTATAGGTAGCCCGGAGCTTGTAGGTACGGTGTCATCTAGAGGTAGCTCAGAGCTTGTAGGTACGGCGTCATCTATAGGGAGCTCAGAGCTTGTAGGTACGGCGTCATCTATAGGGAGCACGGAGCTTGTAGGTACGGCGTCATCTAGAGGTAGATCAGAGCTTGTAGGTACGGCATCATCTATAGGTAGCTCAGAGCTTGTAGGTACGGCGTCATCTATAGGTAGCTCGGAGTTTGTAGGTACGGCGTCATCTAGAGGTAGCTCAGAGCTTGTAGGTATGGCGTCATCTAGAGGTAGTCCGGAGCTTGTAGGTACGGCGTCATCTAGAGGTAACTCAAAGCTTGTAGATACAGGGTCATCTAGAGGTAGCTCGGAGCTTGTAGGTATTGCATCATCTAGAGGTAGCCCGAAGTTTGTAGGTACGGCATCATCTAGAGGTAGCCCGGAGTTTGTTGGTACGGCATCATCTAGAGGTAGTCCGGAGCTTGTAGGTACGGCGTCATCTATAGGGAGCTCAGAGCTTCTAGGTACGGCGTCATCTATAGGGAGCTCGGAGCTTGTAGGTACGGCGTCATCTAGAGGTAGATCAGAGCTTATAGGTACCGCATCATCTATAGGTAGCTCAGAGCTTGTAGGTACGGCATCATCTAGAGGTAGTCCGGAGCTTGTAGGTATGGCATCATCTAGAGGTAGCCCAGAGACTATAGGCACGGCGTCATCTAGAGGTAGCCCGGAGCTTGTAGGTACGGCATCATCTAGAGGTAGTCCGGAGCTTGTAGGTATGGCATCATCTAGAGGTAGCTGGGAGCTTGTAGGTACGGCGTCATCTAGAGGTAGCTCGGAGCTTGTAGGTACGGCGTCATCTAGAGGTAGCTCGGAACTTGTAGGTACGGCATCATCTATAGGTAGCCCGGAGCTTGTAGGTACGGCGTCATCTAGAGGTAGATCAGAGCTTATAGATACGGCGTCATCTATAGGTAGCCCGGAGCTTGTAGGTACGGCGTCATCTAGAGGTAGTCCGGAGCTTTACGGCGTCATCTAGAGGTAGATCAGAGCTTGTAGGTACGGCGTCATCTATAGGGAGCTCGGAGCTTGTAGGTACGGCGTCATCTATAGGGAGCTCGGAGCTTGTAGGTACGGCATCATCTATAGGTAGCTCAGACCTTGTAGGTACGGCGTCATCTATAGGTAGCTCAGAGCTTGTAGGTACGGCGTCATCTATAGGGAGCTCAGAGCTTGTACGTACGGCGTCATCTATAGGGAGCTCGGAGCTTGTAGGAACGGCGTCATCTGGAGGTAGATCAGAGCTTGTAGGTACGGCATCATCTATAGGTAGCTCAGAGCTTGTAGGTACGGCGTCATCTATAGGTAGCTCGGAGCTTGTAGGTACGGCGTCATCTAGAGGTAGCTCAGAGCTTGTAGATACAGGGTCATCTAGAGGTAGCTCGGAGCTTGTAGGTATGGCATCATCTAGAGGTAGCCCGAAGCTTGTAGGTACGGCATCATCTAGAGGTAGCCCGGAGCTTGTAGGTACGGCATCATCTAGAGGTAGCCCGGAGCTTGTAGGTATGGCATCATCTAGAGGTAGCCCAGAGATTATAGGTACGGCGTCATCTAGAGGTAGCCCGGAGCTTGTAGGTACGGCGTCATCTAGAGGTAGCCCAGAGCTTGTAGGCATGGCATCATCTAGAGGTAGCTGGGAGCTTGTAGGTACGGCATCATTTAGAGGTAGTCCGGAGCTTGTAGGTATGGCATCATCTAGAGGTAGCTGGGAGCTTGTAGGTGCGACGTCATCTATAGGGAGCTCAGAGCTTGTAGGTACGGCATCGTCTATAGGGAGTTCGGAGCTTGTAGGTACGGCATCATCTAGACGTAGATCAGAGCTTGTAGGTAGGGCGTCATCTAGAGGTAGCTCGGAGCTTGTAGGTACGGCATCATCTATAGGTAGCCCGGAGCTTGTAGGTACGGCGTCATCTAGAGGTAGTCCGGAGCTTTACGGCGTCATCTAGAGGTAGATTAGAGCTTGTAGGTACGGCGTCATCTAGAGGTAGATTAGAGCTTGTAGGTACGGCGTCATCTATAGGGAGCTCGGAGCTTGTAGGTACGGCGTCATCTATAGGGAGCTCGGAGCTTGTAGGCACGGCATCATCTATAGGTAGCTCAGACCTTGTAGGTACGGCGTCATCTATAGGTAGCTCAGAGCTTGTAGGTACGGCGTCATCTATAGGTGGCTCAGAGCTTGTAGGTACGGGATCATCTATAGGTAGCTCAGACCTTGTAGGTACGGCGTCATCTATAGGTAGCTCAGAGCTTGTAGGTACGGCGTCATCTATAGGTAGCTCAGACCTTGTAGGTACGGCATCATCTATAGGTAGCTCAGAGCTTGTAGGTACGGGATCATCTATAGGTAGCCCGGAGGTTGTAGGGACGGCGTCATCTATAGGTAGCTCAGAGCTTGTAGGTACGGTGTCATCTAGAGGTAGCTCAGAGCTTGTAGGTAGGGTGTCATCTAGAGGTAGATCAGAGCTTGTAGGTATGGCGTCATCTATAGGTAGCTCGGAGCTTGTAGGTACGGCGTCATCTAGAGGTAGATCAGAGCTTGTAGGTATGGCGTCATCTAGAGGTAGATCAGAGCTTGTAGGTACTGGCTCTTCTATAGGGAGCTCGGAGCTTGTAGGTACGGCATCATCTATAGGGAGCTCGGAGCTTGTAGGTACGGCGTCATCTATAGGGAGCTCGGAGCTTATAGGTACGGCGTCATCTAGAGGTAGCTCAGAACTTATAGGTACGGCATCATCTAGAGGTAAATCAGAGCTTGTAGGTACGGAATCATTTAGAGGTAGATCAGAGCTTATAGGTACGGCGTCATCTATAGGGAGCCCGGAGCTTGTATGTACGGCGTCATCTAGAGGTAGCTCAGAGCTTGTAGGTACGGCGTCATCTATAGGGAGCCCGGAGCTTGTAGGTACGGCATCATCTATAGGGAGCTCAGAGCTTGTAGGTACGGCATCATCTATAGGTAGCTCAGAGCTTGTAGGTACGGCGTCATCTATAGGGAGCTCGGAGCTTATAGGTACGGCATTATCTAGGGGTAGTCCAGAACTTGTAGGTACGGCATCATCTATAGGGAGCTCAGAGCTTGTAGGTACGGCGTCATCTATAGGGAGCTCGGAGCTTGTAGGTACGGCATTATCTAGGGGTAGTCCAGAGCTTGTAGGTACGGTGTCATCTAGAGGTAGCTCAGAGCTTGTAGGTACGTTGTGATCTAGAGGTTGTCCGGAGCTTGTAGGTACGGCGTCATCTATAGGGAGCTCGGAGCTTGTAGGTACGGCGTCATCTAGAGGTAGCTCAAAGCTTGTAGATACAGGGTCATCTAGAGGTAGCTCGGAGCTTGTAGGTATGGCATCATCTAGAGGTAACCAAAAAAACACACAATCTTCAGCACAAAAAAGGTATTTTTAAAACATAGTTTTTATTTCGAAAACATTAAAAAATAGTACCAGATGTAGAAAAAATAAAGCACTTACATGGTAGATTCCATAAATAAACGCATGTTTTGAGAAGAATCAACAAGCCTACGCGTTTCAGGACATCCGTCCCTTACTCATGGCGATGTACTCAATGTTCAAACCCTCTAAGCGATATAACGGCCAGCACACAGGTGTTAACCCTACATGTGATTACCATTTGATTAAAAACAGCTAAAACCAAAAGAAAACAGGCAAAACCAATGTATACAAATCCTGAGTTTCAAAAATAAAGGCAATCCTACAAAGAGATATCAGCCCAAGAAAGATGGCAGAGTCAATCCACAACATCATCCTCAACAACACAAAAGAGAATAAAGAAAAATAAAGAAAAATAAAGAAAAGAAAAAAAGAAAAAAAACACACAAAAATCGCACGCGATACTATATAGCCACATATAAAACCTATATAGCATGTAAGTAATTGAAAAACAAAACAGACCAAATTGGAAAAAGAAACAAATAACACAAATTCCATAATCCACTTGAATGAGTGATCATGGTCATGTTAACAAAACACAACCCATAAATGTACGTTATTAAATTTGACCACAAAAAGGTACTTACCCCAGCGTGTGAAACAAGAAAGACACCTGAGGATCTTCCTCCTAACACCACAGATCCGAGGCTCACCACAATATGAGAAAAGAAAAGAAGAAAAAGGCGTAATAGAAAAAGAAAGAGTTACCTGGAGAACGGTCACATGACACATCACATGACCGAAACCCGACTGTTGTATCAGAAGGGAGTATACCAATAAATGCGGTCATGTGACACATCACATGATCGGGAACAGACTATTGCATCCAAGATGAGTATACCAATAGATCCGTATGGGAAATCCATCTATGATGTGCACCCTAATAAAGGGATCATCACCCATATACACACACAGCTATTTATTTTGTATCTATTTTTGAATCTGGATTTTGGTCCTATCTCATTTGTTGCACGACCTTGGTTTTGGGAAGTTTCTATTTATTCATGTATTTATTCATTCATCCATTCATATATTTATTTATTTATTCATTCTTTGTTATTATATATTTTGATTAGTATTTATTTCGTTTTTTTTATTATGTTGTTATATATGGGTGATGATCCCTTTATTAGGGTGCACATCATAGATGGATTTCCCATACGGATCTATTGGTATACTCGTCTTGGATGCAATAGTCTGTTCCCGATCATGTGATGTGTCACATGACCGCATTTATTGGTATACTCCCTTCTGATACAACAGTCGGGTTGCGGTCATGTGATGTGTCATGTGACCGTTCTCCAGGTAACTCTTTCTTTTTCTATTACGCCTTTTTCTTCTTTTCTTTTCTCATATTGTGGTGAGCCTCGGATCTGTGGTGTTAGGAGGAAGATCCTCAGGTGTCTTTCTTGTTTCACACGCTGGGGTAAGTACCTTTTTGTGGTCAAATTTAATAACGTACATTTATGGGTTGTGTTTTGTTAACATGACCATGATCACTCATTCAAGTGGATTATGGAATTTGTGTTATTTGTTTCTTTTTCCAATTTGGTCTGTTTTGCTTTTCAATTACTTACATGCTATATAGGTTTTATATGTGGCTATATAGTATCGCGTGCGATTTTTGTGTGTTTTTTTGTTTTTTTCTTTTGTAGGTACGGCGTCATCTATAGGTAGATCAGAGCTTGTAGGTACGGCGTCATCTAGAGGTAGATCAGAGCTTGTAGGTACGGCGTCATGTAGAGGTAGATCAGAGCTTGTAGGTACGGCGTCATCTATAGGTAGATCAGAGCTTGTAGGTACGGCGTCATCTAGAGGTAGATCAGAGCTTGTAGGTACGGCGTCATCTATAGGTAGCCCGGAGCTTGTAGGTACGGTGTCATCTATAGGTAGCTCGGAGCTTGTAGGTACGGCGTCATCTAGAGGTAGCTCGGAGCTTGTAGGTACGGTGTCATCTATAGGTAGCCCGGAGCTTGTAGGTACGGTGTCATCTATAGGTAGCCCGGAGCTTGTAGGTACGGTGTCATCTATAGGTAGCTCAGAGCTTGTAGGTACGGCGTCATCTATAGGTAGCCCGGAGCTTGTAGGTACGGTGTCATCTAGAGGTAGCTCAGAGCTTGTAGGTACGGCGTCATCTAGAGGTAGCTCAGAGCTTGTAGGTACGGCGTCATCTAGAGGTAGCTCGGAGCTTGTAGGTACGGTGTCATCTAGAGGTAGATCAGAGCTTGTAGGTACGGCGTCATCTAGAGGTAGCTCAGAGCTTGTAGGCACGGCGTCATCTAGAGGTAGCTCGGAGCTTGTAGGTACGGTGTCATCTAGAGGTAGATCAGACCTTGTAGGTACGGCGTCATCTAGAGGTAGCCCAGAGCTTGTAGGTACGGCGTCGTCTAGAGGTAGTCCGGAGCTTGTAGGTACGGCGTCATCTAGAGGTAGCTCAGAGCTTAAAGGTATGGCGTCACCTAGATGTAGCCTTGAGCTTCTAGGTATGGCATCATCTAGAGGTAGTCCGGAGCTTGTAGGTACGGAATCATCTATAGGTAGCTCAGAGCTTGTAGGTACGGCGTCATCTAGAGGTAGTCCAGAGCTTGTAGGTACGGCGTCATCTAGAGGTAGTCCGGAGCTTGTAGGTACGGCGTCATGTAGAGGTAGATCAGAGCTTGTAGGTACGGTGTCATCTAGAGGTAGTCCGGAGCTTGTAGGTACGGCGTCATCTAGAGGTAGTCCGGAGCTTGTAGGTACGGCGTCATCTAGAGGTAGTCCGGAGCTTGTAGGTATGGCGTTATTTAGAGGTAGTCCGGAGCTTGTAGGTAGGGCGTCATTTAGAGGTAGCCCGGAGCTTGTAAGTATGGCGTCATCTAGAGGTAGCTCAGAGCTTGTAGGTACGGTGTCATCTTTAGGTAGCTCGGAGCTTATAGGTACGGTGTCATCTAGAGGTAGCTCAGAGCTTGTAGGTACGGCGTCATCTTCAGGTAGTCCGGAGCTTGTAGGTCTTCCTTTGTAAGACTTCTTCTGTAGACTTCCTTCTTCTTCTTCTCCTGACCTTGTCCAGCAAATTCACTAACCACACGTCTGACCTAGGACTGGAGCTGACCTGCTGAACCATCGGTGGACGGCGTGACTATGATAGATTGGGCTTCTTCTCTATCAGATCGTGGCCATGTATATGGGATAGGTTCTCCGTGTATACCCTGTGACTCCCTGATGGGTCACACCCGGTCTATAGTATTTGGGAGCCTTCGCTGTAATTTTTTGTCTCCTCGGTTGAGTGTTCCCCATATTGTCTATGACATCACCTATTAAACTATCTGATGGGGGTGTCCCGATTCCTTGTGACTGGTCTAGGTCCGGTTCCTCTGCGGTCTGGATGAGGTCGGCTGGGGGTCTGCTGTGTATTTGCCCCCACCATGGATACTCCAGGCCTTGTATGTGATCCTGGGAAGGTGATGGTTCTTCTAGTTCATCCAGTTTGGGACCCCCCTGATCAGCTCCAGACACACGAATACCCCCCGGGCTGGTGAGAACAGGCAAAGCAGTGAAGGCAAGATGGAGACTGGATAGTGGAAGGAGAAGGTGGCGAGACATCCATAAGGAGAAGGTGCTCAGCCTATAGGTTGGATATGTCCCGGCCTTGTGTCTGCCGAGTCCTCCCAACCTCTGGCATAAACTAATGGCCTGATGTGAACTTAGCCTTAAAGGGATCTTACAGAATGAGAGGTTTTGTGGCCCCGCCGGGCAATTGTACCCTGCCCTATAAATAATCTGTAAGTCGGGAGAGGTGCGAGGATCCAGGGACATGACTCGTTTCACCCCCGTCCTGACATCATCGTACACTGGCGCCATTTACATGGTGTCGTCTCTACGACAACAGGGGTGTCCTGACTATCCCCAGTGACGGATGTTGTGAGGATTGGGCAGGTTCTGTGTCTCGGGGTGTCTTGACTATCCCCAGTGATGGATGTTGTGAGGATTGGGCAGGTTCTGTGTCTCGGGGTGTCCTGACTATCCCCAGTGACGCACGTTGTGAGGATTGGGCAGGTTCTGTGTCTGGGGGTGTCCTGACTATCCCGAGTGATGGATGTTGTGAGGATTGGGCAGGTTCTGTGTCTGGGGGTGTCCTTACTATCCCCAGTAATGGATGTTGTGAGGATTGGGCAGGTTCTGTGTCTGGGGGTGTCCTGACTATCCCCAGTGGCGGATGTTGTGAGGATTGGGCAGGTTCTGTGTCTCGGGGTGTCCTGACTATCCCCAGTGACGGATGTTATGAATATTGGGCAGGTTCTGTGTCTGGGGGTGTCCTGACTATCCCCAGTGATGGATGTTGTGTGGGTTGGGCAGGTTCTGTGTCTCGGGGTGTCCTGACTATCCCCAGTGACGGATGTTATGAATATTGGGCAGGTTCTGTGTCTGGGGGTGTCCTGACTATCCCCAGTGATGGATGTTGTGAGGATTGGGCAGGTTCTGTGTCTCGGGGTGTCCTGACTATCCCCAGTGATGGATGTTGTGAGGATTGGGCAGGTTCTGTGTCTCGGGGTGTCCTGACTATCCCCAGTGACGGATGTTATGAATATTGGGCAGGTTCTGTGTCTCGGGGTGTCCTGACTATCCCCAGTGATGGATGTTGTGAGGATTGGGCAGGTTCTGTGTCTCGGGGTGTCCTGACTATCCCCAGTGATGGATGTTGTGAGGATTGGGCAGGTTATTTGTCTGGGGGCGTCCTGACTATCCCCAGTGATAGATGTTGTGAGGATTGGGCAGGTTCTGTGTCTTGGGGTGTCCTGACTATCCCCAATGACATATGTTGTGAGGATTGGGCAGGTTCTGTGTCTGGGGGTGTCCTGACTATCCGCAGTGCCGGATGTTGTGAGGATTGGGCAGGTTCTGTGTCTCGGGGTGTCCTGACTATCCGCAGTGCCGGATGTTGTGAGGATTGGGCAGGTTCTGTGTCTCGGGGTGTCCTGACTATCCTCAGTGCCGGATGTTGTGAGGATTGGGCAGGTTCTGTGTCTCGGGGTGTCCTGACTATCCCCAGTGACGCACGTTGTGAGGATTGGGCAGGTTCTGTGTCTGGGGGTGTCCTGACTATCCCCAGTGCCGGATGTTGTGAGGATTGGGCAGGTTCTGTGTCTCGGGGTGTCCTTACTATCCCCAGTGATGGATGTTGTGAGGATTGGGCAGGTTCTGTGTCTGGGGGTGTCCTGACTATCCCCAGTGGCGGATGTTGTGAGGATTGGGCAGGTTCTGTGTCTCGGGGTGTCCTGACTATCCTCAGTGCCGGATGTTGTGAGGATTGGGCAGGTTCTGTGTCTCGGGGTGTCCTGACTATCCCCAGTGATGGATGTTGTGAGGATTGGGCAGGTTCTGTGTCTCGGGGTGTCCTGACTATCCCGAGTGATGGATGTTGTGAGGATTGGGCAGGTTCTGTGTCTGGGGGTGTCCTTACTATCCCCAGTGATGGATGTTGTGAGGATTGGGCAGGTTCTGTGTCTGGGGGTGTCCTGACTATCCCCAGTGGCGGATGTTGTGAGGATTGGGCAGGTTCTGTGTCTCGGGGTGTCCTGACTATCCCCATTGACGGATGTTATGAATATTGGGCAGGTTCTGTGTCTGGGGGTGTCCTGACTATCCCCAGTGATGGATGTTGTGTGGATTGGGCAGGTTCTGTGTCTGGGGGTGTCCTGACTATCCTCAGTGATGGATGTTGTGAGGATTGGGCAGGTTCTGTGTCTCGGGGTGTCCTGACTATCCCCAGTGACGGATGTTATGAATATTGGGCAGGTTCTGTGTCTGGGGGTGTCCTGACTATCCCCAGTGATGGATGTTGTGAGGATTGGGCAGGTTCTGTGTCTCGGGGTGTCCTGACTATCCCCAGTGATGGATGTTGTGAGGATTGGGCAGGTTCTGTGTTTGGGGGGGTCCTGACTATCCCCAGTGACGCATGTTGTGAGGATTGGGCAGGTTCTGTGTCTGGGGGTGCCCTGACTATCCCCAGTGATGGATGTTGTGAGGATTGGGCAGGTTCTGTGTCTCGGGGGGTCCTGACTATCTCCAGTGACGGATGTTGTGAGGATTGGGCAGGTTCTGTGTCTCGGGGGGTCCTGACTATCCCTAGTGATAGATGTTGTGAGGATTGGGCAGGTTATTTGTCTGGGGGCGTCCTGACTATCCCCAGTGATAGATGTTGTGAGGATTGGGCAGGTTCTGTGTCTTGGGGTGTCCTGACTATCCCCAGTGGTGGATGTTGTGAGGATTGGGCAGGTTCTGTGTCTGGGGGTGTCCTTACTATCCCCAGTGATGGATGTTGTGAGGATTGGGCAGGTTCTGTGTCTGGGGGTGTCCTGACTATCCCCAGTGGCGGATGTTGTGAGGATTGGGCAGGTTCTGTGTCTCGGGGTGTCCTGACTATCCCCAGTGACGGATGTTATGAATATTGGGCAGGTTCTGTGTCTGGGGGTGTCCTGACTATCCCCAGTGATGGATGTTGTGTGGATTGGGCAGGTTCTGTGTCTGGGGGTGTCCTGACTATCCCCAGTGATGGATGTTGTGAGGATTGGGCAGGTTCTGTGTCTCGGGGTGTCCTGACTATCCCCAGTGATGGATGTTGTGAGGATTGGGCGGGTTCTGTGTCTCGGGGTGTCCTGACTATCCCCAGTGACGGATGTTATGAATATTGGGCAGGTTCTGTGTCTCGGGGTGTCCTGACTATCCCCAGTGATGGATGTTGTGAGGATTGGGCAGGTTCTGTGTCTCGGGGTGTCCTGACTATCCCCAGTGACGCACGTTGTGAGGATTGGGCAGGTTCTGTGTCTGGGGGTGTCCTGACTATCCCCAGTGCCGGATGTTGTGAGGATTGGGCAGGTTCTGTATCTCGGGGTGTCCTTACTATCCCCAGTGATGGATGTTGTGAGGATTGGGCAGGTTTTGTGTCTGGGGGTGTCCTGACTATCCCCAGTGGCGGATGTTGTGAGGATTGGGCAGGTTCTGTGTCTCGGGGTGTCCTGACTATCCTCAGTGCCGGATGTTGTGAGGATTGGGCAGGTTCTGTGTCTGGGGGTGTCCTGACTATCCCCAGTGGTGGATGTTGTGAGGATTGGGCAGGTTCTGTGTCTGGGGGTGTCCTTACTATCCCCAGTGATGGATGTTGT
Source organism: Leptodactylus fuscus (assembly GCF_031893055.1). Taxonomy (NCBI): domain Eukaryota; kingdom Metazoa; phylum Chordata; class Amphibia; order Anura; family Leptodactylidae; genus Leptodactylus; species Leptodactylus fuscus. The sequence goes on from NW_027440423.1 coordinate 343,875, forward strand.
GAGGATTGGGCAGGTTCTGTGTCTGGGGGTGTCCTGACTATCCCCAGTGACGCACGTTGTGAGGATTGGGCAGGTTCTGTGTCTGGGGGTGTCCTGACTATCCCCAGTGCCGGATGTTGTGAGGATTGGGCAGGTTCTGTGTCTCGGGGTGTCCTTACTATCCCCAGTGATGGATGTTGTGAGGATTGGGCAGGTTCTGTGTCTGGGGGTGTCCTGACTATCCCCAGTGGCGGATGTTGTGAGGATTGGGCAGGTTCTGTGTCTCGGGGTGTCCTGACTATCCTCAGTGCCGGATGTTGTGAGGATTGGGCAGGTTCTGTGTCTGGGGGTGTCCTGACTATCCCCAGTGGTGGATGTTGTGAGGATTGGGCAGGTTCTGTGTCTGGGGGTGTCCTTACTATCCCCAGTGATGGATGTTGTGAGGATTGGGCAGGTTCTGTGTCTGGGGGTGTCCTGACTATCCCCAGTGACGGATGTTATGAATATTGGGCAGGTTCTGTGTCTCGGGGTGTCCTGACTATCCCCAGTGACGCACATTGTGAGGATTGGGCAGGTTCTGTGTCTGGGGGTGTCCTGACTATCCCCAGTGATGGATGTTGTGTGGATTGGGCAGGTTCTGTGTCTCGGGGTGTCCTGACTATCCCCAGTGACGGATGTTATGAATATTGGGCAGGTTCTGTGTCTGGGGGTGTCCTGACTATCCCCAGTGATGGATGTTGTGAGGATTGGGCAGGTTCTGTGTCTCGGGGTGTCCTGACTATCCCCAGTGATGGATGTTGTGAGGATTGGGTAGGTTCTGTGTCTCGGGGTGTCCTGACTATCCCCAGTGGCGGATGTTGTGAGGATTGGGCAGGTTCTGTGTCTGGGGGTGCCCTGACTATCCCCAGTGGCGGATGTTGTGAGGATTGGGCAGGTTCTGTGTCTCGGGGTGTCCTGACTATCCCCAGTGATGGATGTTGTGAGGATTGGGCAGGTTATTTGTCTGGGGGCGTCCTGACTATCCCCAGTGATAGATGTTGTGAGGATTGGGCAGGTTCTGTGTCTTGGGGTGTCCTGACTATCCCCAATGACATATGTTGTGAGGATTGGGCAGGTTCTGTGTCTGGGGGTGTCCTGACTATCCCCAGTGATGGATGTTGTGAGGATTGGGCAGGTTCTGTGTCTCGGGGTGTCCTGACTATCCGCAGTGCCGGATGTTGTGAGGATTGGGCAGGTTCTGTGTCTCGGGGTGTCCTGACTATCCTCAGTGATGGATGTTGTGAGGATTGGGCAGGTTCTGTGTCTGGGGGTGTCCTGACTATCCCCAGTGCCGGATGTTGTGAGGATTGGGCAGGTTCTGTGTCTTGGGGTGTCCTGACTATCCGCAGTGCCGGATGTTGTGAGGATTGGGCAGGTTCTGTGTCTCGGGGTGTCCTGACTATCCCCAGTGCCGGATGTTGTGAGGATTGGGCAGGTTCTGTGTCTCGGGGTGTCCTGACTATCCCCAGTGATGGATGTTGTGAGGATTGGGCAGGTTCTGTGTCTTGGGGTGTCCTGACTATCCGCAGTGCCGGATGTTGTGAGGATTGGGCAGGTTCTGTGTCTTGGGGTGTCCTGACTATCCGCAGTGCCGGATGTTGTGAGGATTGGGCAGGTTCTGTGTCTTGGGGTGTCCTGACTATCCCCAGTGACGGATGTTATGAATATTGGGCAGGTTCTGTGTCTCGGGGTGTCCTGACTATCCCCAGTGATGGATGTTGTGAGGATTGGGCAGGTTCTGTGTCTGGGGGTGTCCTGACTATCCCCAGTGATGGATGTTGTGTGGATTGGGCAGGTTCTGTGTCTGGGGGTGTCCTGACTATCCCCAGTGATGGATGTTGTGAGGATTGGGCAGGTTCTGTGTCTCGGGGTGTCCTGACTATCCCCAGTGATGGATGTTGTGAGGATTGGGCGGGTTCTGTGTCTCGGGGTGTCCTGACTATCCCCAGTGACGGATGTTATGAATATTGGGCAGGTTCTGTGTCTCGGGGTGTCCTGACTATCCCCAGTGATGGATGTTGTGAGGATTGGGCAGGTTCTGTGTCTCGGGGTGTCCTGACTATCCCCAGTGACGCACGTTGTGAGGATTGGGCAGGTTCTGTGTCTGGGGGTGTCCTGACTATCCCCAGTGCCGGATGTTGTGAGGATTGGGCAGGTTCTGTATCTCGGGGTGTCCTTACTATCCCCAGTGATGGATGTTGTGAGGATTGGGCAGGTTCTGTGTCTGGGGGTGTCCTGACTATCCCCAGTGGCGGATGTTGTGAGGATTGGGCAGGTTCTGTGTCTCGGGGTGTCCTGACTATCCTCAGTGCCGGATGTTGTGAGGATTGGGCAGGTTCTGTGTCTGGGGGTGTCCTGACTATCCCCAGTGGTGGATGTTGTGAGGATTGGGCAGGTTCTGTGTCTGGGGGTGTCCTTACTATCCCCAGTGATGGATGTTGTGAGGATTGGGCAGGTTCTGTGTCTGGGGGTGTCCTGACTATCCCCAGTGACGCACGTTGTGAGGATTGGGCAGGTTCTGTGTCTGGGGGTGTCCTGACTATCCCCAGTGCCGGATGTTGTGAGGATTGGGCAGGTTCTGTGTCTCGGGGTGTCCTTACTATCCCCAGTGATGGATGTTGTGAGGATTGGGCAGGTTCTGTGTCTGGGGGTGTCCTGACTATCCCCAGTGGCGGATGTTGTGAGGATTGGGCAGGTTCTGTGTCTCGGGGTGTCCTGACTATCCTCAGTGCCGGATGTTGTGAGGATTGGGCAGGTTCTGTGTCTGGGGGTGTCCTGACTATCCCCAGTGGTGGATGTTGTGAGGATTGGGCAGGTTCTGTGTCTGGGGGTGTCCTTACTATCCCCAGTGATGGATGTTGTGAGGATTGGGCAGGTTCTGTGTCTGGGGGTGTCCTGACTATCCCCAGTGACGGATGTTATGAATATTGGGCAGGTTCTGTGTCTCGGGGTGTCCTGACTATCCCCAGTGACGCACATTGTGAGGATTGGGCAGGTTCTGTGTCTGGGGGTGTCCTGACTATCCCCAGTGATGGATGTTGTGTGGATTGGGCAGGTTCTGTGTCTCGGGGTGTCCTGACTATCCCCAGTGACGGATGTTATGAATATTGGGCAGGTTCTGTGTCTGGGGGTGTCCTGACTATCCCCAGTGATGGATGTTGTGAGGATTGGGCAGGTTCTGTGTCTCGGGGTGTCCTGACTATCCCCAGTGACGGATGTTGTGAGGATTGGGCAGGTTCTGTGTCTCGGGGTGTCCTGACTATCCCCAGTGATGGATGTTGTGAGGATTGGGTAGGTTCTGTGTCTCGGGGTGTCCTGACTATCCCCAGTGGCGGATGTTGTGAGGATTGGGCAGGTTCTGTGTCTGGGGGTGCCCTGACTATCCCCAGTGGCGGATGTTGTGAGAATTGGGCAGGTTCTGTGTCTCGGGGTGTCCTGACTATCCCCAGTGATGGATGTTGTGAGGATTGGGCAGGTTATTTGTCTGGGGGCGTCCTGACTATCCCCAGTGATAGATGTTGTGAGGATTGGGCAGGTTCTGTGTCTTGGGGTGTCCTGACTATCCCCAATGACATATGTTGTGAGGATTGGGCAGGTTCTGTGTCTGGGGGTGTCCTGACTATCCCCAGTGATGGATGTTGTGAGGATTGGGCAGGTTCTGTGTCTCGGGGTGTCCTGACTATCCGCAGTGCCGGATGTTGTGAGGATTGGGCAGGTTCTGTGTCTCGGGGTGTCCTGACTATCCTCAGTGATGGATGTTGTGAGGATTGGGCAGGTTCTGTGTCTCGGGGTGTCCTGACTATCCCCAGTGCCGGATGTTGTGAGGATTGGGCAGGTTCTGTGTCTTGGGGTGTCCTGACTATCCGCAGTGCCGGATGTTGTGAGGATTGGGCAGGTTCTGTGTCTCGGGGTGTCCTGACTATCCCCAGTGCCGGATGTTGTGAGGATTGGGCAGGTTCTGTGTCTCGGGGTGTCCTGACTATCCCCAGTGATGGATGTTGTGAGGATTGGGCAGGTTCTGTGTCTTGGGGTGTCCTGACTATCCGCAGTGCCGGATGTTGTGAGGATTGGGCAGGTTCTGTGTCTTGGGGTGTCCTGACTATCCGCAGTGCCGGATGTTGTGAGGATTGGGCAGGTTCTGTGTCTTGGGGTGTCCTGACTATCCCCAGTGCCGGATGTTGTGAGGATTGGGCAGGTTCTGTGTCTTGGGGTGTCCTGACTATCCCCAGTGACGGATGTTATGAATATTGGGCAGGTTCTGTGTCTCGGGGTGTCCTGACTATCCCCAGTGATGGATGTTGTGAGCATTGGGCAGGTTCTGTGTCTCGGGGTGTCCTGACTATCCGCAGTGCCGGATGTTGTGAGGATTGGGCAGGTTCTGTGTCTCGGGGTGTCCTGACTATCCCCAGTGACGGATGTTGTGAGGATTGGGCAGATGGATCTCAGTCTGTCTGATCCTGTTCTCGGGAGATGTGCCAGTGCTCGGACCGCAGCCATGTAGGGTGTGGCCGTGTTTAGGGGGCTTGTAATCATTATGTGAGGGGCCCAGAGGAGCCCGGGGTGGGGGTGGGGGGTGGTATCTGATTCAGTCTCAGTGTCTGATTGGATGACACTGGGGGTGTCGGACGCTCCCGGAAATCTCCGAATCGATCATTTTATCTTTTTCTCCGCGATTAGGAACGTCCAAACAGCAGAAAACTGAGGGGCAAAGACGAGAAGAAGATCCCGAAGTCATCGGGCCTGGAGAACAAGGAGCCGGCGTCCTCGGGGGAGAGTCTGGAGTCTGCACCTGCCGAGGATCGGCTGAGCCAAGTGGATCCGGTTCTAGAAGAGAAGTATATGGAGAATCTGTACACAGCGGTGCGTCATTGTCCATAGTGTGGGGTGTGCCCAGGTGGAATAACAGAGGAACAGCAGAGAGTTCTAGAAGAAGTGATATCTTACAGGGAATACGAGTATATACTAAGTCAGACCTGTGCGGAGGCTCGGCAGCTTCATGTATACACCCCCCCCCCCCCCCATATATATATATATATACTCTCCCCCTGCCGGGGACGTCTCCACCGATTACTCTTCAGGGATACAGATCTTCTATGGCGTGAAATTACAGAATGATGAGGTTGTATAATGGCCGCCGCACGCCACCTCTGAGTCAGCGCTGCCCGTCCATGTGAGCACTGTGCACATTGCCTTTAATAGCCGTACCTCGTGCTTAAAGGCAATGATTCATGGAAGTAATTACATTTAGTCTGTGGATAATAATCTGTTTGTGACCTTCCCTGGAGGCGGCCATATTGGATGCACCCGGCCCAAGTGTAAGGACTGATGGGAGAGGCGTAGACGGAGCACTAGGGGGCGCTCTAGTAGTCACACTCCTGCCACTGCATCTATAGACCGCTCTCTTCTGTATTTCAGGTCTTCGGGATCCTGGAAGTGATGGTGGATCATCTGGTGCTGGTGGCTGAAGCAGTAAAGCGAGACATGTCAGAAAGCTGCGGGTCGCCGGTCACTCCCTAGGCCTCGTGTTCTGTCATGGAATGGGTTAATATGTGCAGAGTAATAAATGAATAGAATTCCGCTCAGTCTCGTGTCCTGTAGTTATATGGGGGGGGGGTCACTGCAGCCTCTGGTCACATGACCTACCCCGGTATCACTCCTGGAAAACCCCTTTAAGAGGCCGCAGTGCAGGGGAAGGGTCATTGTAATTCCAGCCAATAATAACTGGTTATGGCGGAGACGAGATGCCTGCGGGGTCCGGCCTGTACGTAGTGTAGTGTCAGGTGGAGATACAGGGGGCGTATACACCTACACGTAACAGCATTTACTGATCTGCTTTACAGCACAGCCATGGCCATAGGTAGCAATGAGGTCTATGGAAGCGGTCTGCTCAGTGCAGAGAGGGGGAGGAGCTAAGCTGTGACATCATGTAGTAGTGATGACCATTGGTGTTATCTATAGAGGTGTTCTCTTCTGTTGTAATCCTACCTGGAATGTAAATGAGATGACTGTTGCAGAAAACCCTAAAAGAATTGACACGTGTTAGTCTATATTAGGCTTAGTGGTCAGAGTGAATATTGCAGGATATAGGACATGGAAAATGATATCCTCAAAAATTCTTAAAAATCTGTTTCTCATAAAGACATTTCTGTGGACACATTCCCTTTAAGGGTGACATAGAGCTGGTCCTGAGCCCTGGGGGGCAGACGTCGTGGCCTGCAGGTTGTCAGGAGTTGTCGGCAGCCGTGATTGGCTGAGCTGGGATTAACCCTTTAGCTAAATACTTTGGCCCCTTCCTGTTTCTGAGCATTTCGCAGAATTATAAGGTGAACTCGTAAATCCCACATAACAATTCAGAAGAAGCCCCCGAGGCGGCCGCCGCCATCTCTGCGCCTGTCTGTGCCTGTCGAGCGGCCTGAGCTGCGCCGTGTCCGGGGGGATTATCAGACACTTCTGCATCTTCTCTTCTAGGTGATCCCTGTTGTGAAATGACAAGAATCTCATCGGGTGAAAGTCAGAACAGGACGGACCTGTCCACCCTCCGCCTCCTAGATACTGCCGCCACCACCTAGCCACAACGGCAGGGAACTAGTCCTACCGGGCCACACCCATGTGACTAACAGGAGCTCAGCACAGGGGATCACTGGGACATAGGGGAATACCGGGACACGGGGGATCATCAGGACACAGAGGAATACCGGGACACGGGGGATCACTGGGACACAGGGGGTCACTGGGACAAAGGGGAATACCGGGACACAGGGGGTCACTGGGACATAGGGGAATACCGGGACACGGGGGATCACTGGGACATAGGGGAATACCGGGACACGGGGGATCACTGGGACATAGGGGAATACCGGGACACGGGGGATCATCGGGACACAGGGGGTCACTGGGACACAGAGGAATACCGGGACACAGGGGATCACTGGGACATAGGGGAATACCGGGACACAGGGGATCACTGGGACATAGGGGAATACCGGGACACAGGGGATCATCGGGACACGGGGGATCACTGGGACACAGAGGAATACCGGGACACGGGGGATCATCGGGACACGGGGGATCACTGGGACATAGGGGAATACCGGGACACGGGGGATCACTGGGACATAGGGGAATACCGGGACACGGGGGATCATCGGGACACAGAGGAATACCGGGACACAGGGGATCACTGGGACACAGGGGAATACCGGGACACAGGGGGTCACTGGGACATAGGGGAATACCGGGACACGGGGGATCACTGGGACATAGGGGAATACCGGGACACGGGGGATCATCGGGACATAGGGGAATACCGGGACACAGGGGGTCACTGGGACATAGGGGAATACCGGGACACGGGGGATCATCGGGACACAGGGGTCAGTGGGACATAGGGGAATACCGGGACACGGGGGATCATCGGGACACGGGGGATCACTGGGACATAGGGGAATACCGGGACACGGGGGATCATCGGGACACGGGGGATCACTGGGACATAGGGGAATACCGGGACACGGGGGATCATCGGGACACGGGGGATCACTGGGACACAGAGGAATACCGGGACACGGGGGATCATCGGGACACGGGGGATCACTGGGACATAGGGGAATACCGGGACACGGGGGATCACTGGGACATAGGGGAATACCGGGACACGGGGGATCATCGGGACACAGAGGAATACCGGGACACAGGGGATCACTGGGACACAGGGGAATACCGGGACACAGGGGGTCACTGGGACATAGGGGAATACCGGGACACGGGGGATCATCGGGACACAGGGGTCACTGGGACATAGGGGAATACCGGGACACGGGGGATCATCGGGACACAGGGGGTCACTGGGACATAGGGGAATACCGGGACACAGGGGGTCACTGGGACATAGGGGAATACCGGGACACGGGGGATCACTGGGACATAGGGGAATACCGGGACACGGGGGATCATCGGGACACAGAGGAATACCGGGACACAGGGGATCACTGGGACACAGGGGAATACCGGGACACAGGGGGTCACTGGGACATAGGGGAATACCGGGACACGGGGGATCACTGGGACATAGGGGAATACCGGGACACGGGGGATCACTGGGACATAGGGGAATACCGAGACACGGGGGATCATCGGGACACAGGGGGTCACTGGGACACAGGGGAATACCGGGACACGGGGGATCACTGGGACATAGGGGAATACCGGGACACGGGGGATCATCGGGACACAGGGGTCACTGGGACATAGGGGAATACCGGGACACGGGGGATCATCGGGACACAGGGGTCACTGGGACATAGGGGAATACCGGGACACGGGGGATCACTGGGACATAGGGGAATACCGGGACACGGGGGATCACTGGGACATAGGGGAATACCGGGACACGGGGGATCATCGGGACACAGGGGGTTACTGGGACAAAGGGGGATCATCAGGACACAGGGGGTCACTGGGACATAGGGGAATACCGGGACACGGGGGATCATCGGGACACAGGGAGTCACTGGGACAAAGGGGATCGCTCTGATACAGGGGAATACCGGGACACGGGGGATCATCGGGACACAGGGGGTCACTGGGACATAGGGGAATACCGGGACACGGGGGATCATCAGGACACAGGGGGTCACTGGGACATAGGGGAATACCGGGACACGGGGGATCATCGGGACACAGGGGGTCACTGGGACATAGGGGAATACCGGGACACGGGGGATCATCGGGACACAGGGGGTCACTGGGACATAGGGGAATACCGGGACACGGGGGATCATCGGGACACAGGGGGTCACTGGGACATAGGGGAATACCGGGACATGGGGGATCATCGGGACACAGGGGGTCACTGGGACATAGGGGAATACTGGGACACAGGGGAATACCGGGACACAGGGGATCATCGGGACACAGGGGAATACCGGGACACAGGGGATCATCGGGACACAGGGGTCACTGGGACAAAGGGGGATCATCAGGACACAGGGGGTCACTGGGACATAGGGGAATACCAGGACACGGGGGATCATCGGGACACAGGGGAATACCGGGACACGGGATCATCGGGACACAGGGGGTCACTGGGACATAGGGGAATACTGGGACACGGATCTCTCTGACACAGGGAGTCACTGGGACAAAGGGGATCGCTCTGATACAGGGGAATACTGGGACACGGGATCACTGGGACAAAGGATCGATGGGATACAGGGGATCACTGGGACATGGGGGAATACTGCGACACGGGGGATCACTGGGTCACGGGATTGCTCTGACACATTGGGGATCCATTTCAGGACAATTCTTATTTCTAAGTCTCCAGTCATTTGTATTATTGTCAGACACCGAAACAGGTTGTCAGATGATTTCTCCTCATTGATTCCCTGCAGCTCCCCCACAGGAGGATCCAGGTATTACATTCTGCCCCTCGTACGGGTACGGTTTGGGTCCTCCAGAGTGAGCGACGCTCTTGGCAGCTTCTCTCTGGTTAATGGGGGTCCTGACTGAGGAGTCTGAGATGTCCGAATATAAGAAGTGATGGGACGTCTAAGCCGGAGAATCCCTTTAAGCTCCTTTAAGCTCTTTCCTGATAATGGGGGCGCTGGGGGGGGGCGCTGTAAAGGGTTAAGAGGAGCCTTATCCTCCGGAATCTCCGGTCCTGCACTTACAGGACTGTGGGAGAGTTTTGGGGATTTTTCTGTAACTACCGTATTCGATCCCCAGGTTGTGGCGTCGCCTAGACCCGCTGGCCCCGCCCACTACAGACGCGCAGCGAGGGCAAAACCTTGCAAAATTTTTAGGTAAATAAACTCGGAATTCTGAAGTGCAGATTGTGCGACGTCTTGTCCTTGTTGAGACTCGCCTGTCCCTAAAGAGTTAATGTGGGCTGAATTAGCGTCCGACCTGCCCAACGAGCCGAGCGACTACTAGGCAGGAGGTGACACATAAGGAGGATTGGTCAGACTCGCACACACAGGCAGGAGCGCAGTACACGGGACAGAACCGGAAGAAACCACAACTCACACATGTTCACACGGCCGCAGGTGGAGGTGTCGCCTGTCCATCCATAACACAGCGAGGGGGCGACGGGGGATGGATTGTAGGGATCAGCCAGCACACTGAGGATCAGCGACGGGACAGGTAAGGGGTCATGTATGTAAGGTGTGTGGTGTGTATGATGTATGTATGTATGTATGATATACTGTACTATTACATGTATGATATGTATGTAAGGAGTGTGGTGTGTATGTATGATATACTGTACTATTACATGTATGATATGTATGTAAGGAGTGTGGTGTGTATGTATGATATACTGTACTATTACATGTATGATATGTATGTAAGGAGTGTGGTGTGTATGTATGATATACTGTACTATTACATGTATGATATGTATGTAAGGAGTGTGGTGTGTATGTATGATATACTGTACTATTACATGTATGATATGTATGTAAGGAGTGTGGTGTGTATGTATGATATACTGTACTATTACATGTATGATGTCTACGTATATATGATGTATAGGGTTGAGCAATTGAGATCGGAAAAGATTGGATTCCAATCGGCAATCAAGTAAATTTCATGATCGCAATCGGAATTCCGACCCGATCTTTTTCAGTGGGATCGAGGTCAGAGGTTATCTCCCCTCTATTCATGTATATATCATTAAGAGGGATGAGTGATTCCGATCGGCGATCAAGCAAATTTCGGGATGGGCTGGAAAATGATCCTGAATCTGACTGCTGGGTTAGGACGGTGACTTTATCCCCTTTCAGCTTTTTCATGGTCCCAGTCTTAGGAGATTCAGAGCCATTCTTGGGTGACTGACCAGTCAGGAGGTTTTGGGGTGATCGGGAGGTTTTGTGGACACCCCAATGGTTTCATGTAACGCTGAGCGGACATCACAGTAACAGAGTCCAGAGATTGTTATAAAACGTCCAAATCTTCTCACTCACCAAATCCAACCTGATGCCCCAGCCAAGTCCAAGGCCCCTATTGGTGGGGGCCTGGTATTACAGCGGGGGCCTGTATAGGGTCAGAAGGTCGTTCTCCTCATATTATATATATATACAGTACATATCTTTGGCCTCATGTTCTGTCCGGTCTGGGTCCATAGCGTGGCTCCCATTGAACTCTGGTCAGAATATTCTATGACAAGACAATATGGCGCCTCCTGGGTCCAGCAGACAATATGGCGCCTCCTGGATCCAGCAGACAATACGGCGCCTCCTGGATCCAGCAGACAATACGGCGCCTCCTGGATCCAGCAGACAATATGGCGCCTCCTGGATCCAGCAGACAATATGGCGCCTCCTGGATCCAGCAGACAATATGGCGCCTCCTGGATCCAGCAGACAATATGGCGCCTCCTGGATCCAGCAGACAATATGGCGCCTCCTGGATCCAGCAGACAATATGGCGCCTCCTGGATCTAGTAGACAATATGGCGCCTCCTGGATCCAGCAGACAATATGGCGCCTCCTGGATCCAGCAGACAATATGGCGCCTCCTGGATCCAGCAGACAATATGGCGCCTCCTGGAACCAGCAGACAATATGGCGCCTCCTGGATCTAGTAGACAATATGGTGCCTCCTGGATCTAGCAGACAATATGGCGCCTCCTGGATCCAGCAGACAATATGGCGCCTCCTGGAACCAGCAGACAATATGGCGCCTCCTGGATCTAGTAGACAATATGGCGCCTCCTGGAACCAGCAGACAATATGGCGCCTCCTGGATCCAGCAGACAATATGGCGCCTCCTGGATCCAGCAGACAATATGGCGCCTCCTGGAACCAGCAGACAATATGGCGCCTCCTGGATCCAGCAGACAATATGGCGCCTCCTGGAACCAGCAGACAATATGGCGCCTCCTGGATCCAGCAGACAATATGGCGCCTCCTGGATCCAGCAGACAATATGGCTCCTCCTGGAACCAGCAGACAATACGGCGCCTCCTGGATCCAGCAGACAATATGGCGCCTCCTGGAACCAGCAGACAATATGGCGCCTCCTGGATCCAGCAGACAATATGGCGCCTCCTGGATCCAGCAGACAATATGGCTCCTCCTGGATCCAGCAGACAATATGGCGCCTCCTGGATCCAGCAGACAATACGGCGCCTCCTGGATCCAGCAGACAATATGGCGCCTCCTGGAACCAGCAGACAATATGGCGCCTCCTGGATCCAGCAGACAATATGGCGCCTCCTGGATCCAGCAGACAATATGGCTCCTCCTGGATCCAGCAGACAATATGGCGCCTCCTGGATCCAGCAGACAATATGGCGCCTCCTGGATCCAGCAGACAATACGACGCCTCCTGGATCCAGCAGACAATACGACGCCTCCTGGATCCAGCAGACAATATGGCGCCTCCTGGATCTAGCAGACAATATGGCGCCTCCTGGATCCAGCAGACAATATGGCGCCTCATGGATCCAGCAGACAATATGGCGCCTCCTGGATCTAGCAGACAATATGGCGCCTCCTGGATCCAGCAGACAATATGGCGCCTCCTGGATCTAGCAGACAATATGGCGCCTCCTGGATCCAGCAGACAATATGGCGCCTCCTGGATCCAGCAGACAATATGGCGCCTCCTGGATCTAGCAGACAATATGGCGCCTCCTGGATCCAGCAGACAATATGGCGCCTCCTGGATCCAGCAGACAATATGGCGCCTCCTGGATCCAGCAGACAATATGGCGCCTCCTGGATCTAGTAGACAATATGGCGCCTCCTGGATCCAGCAGACAATATGGCGCCTCCTGGATCCAGCAGACAATATGGCGCCTCCTGGATCTAGTAGACAATATGGCGCCTCCTGGATCTAGCAGACAATATGGCGCCTCCTGGATCTAGTAGACAATATGGCACCTCCTGGATCTAGTAGACAATATGGCGCCTCCTGGATCTAGCAGACAATATGGCGCCTCCTGGATCTAGTAGACAATATGGCGCCTCCTGGATCCAGCAGACAATATGGCGCCTCCTGGATCTAGTAGACAATATGGCGCCTCCTGGATCTAGTAGACAATATGGCGCCTCCTGGATCTAGTAGACAATATGGCACCTCCTGGATCTAGCAGACAATATGGCGCCTCCTGGATCCAGCAGACAATATGGCGCCTCCTGGATCTAGTAGACAATATGGCGCCTCCTGGATCTAGTAGACAATATGGCGCCTCCTGGATCCAGCAGACAATATGGCGCCTCCTGGATCCAGCAGACAATATGGCGGACATGTAAGGACCTTGTGTGGATATATCTGATATTGACATCTTATTCGCACACATAAGAGCACACCACTCTACCACATGCACTGATATCCACCGGCCTGGCTCGCTGTATGATCTGTCTATTGATCAGACATACTGAGTTTTGGTGCCCCATCCCTTACTGTTGTGTTCCCGTTCGGCCAAACATGCATGTGTATGGGGGAAGGGCTGTGATCAGTCAGTGACCGGCCATGGCCCGTTTACGGGAGTCTTGGAATGAATGTTATCAGCCATAAGACTTTCTCAAGGTCAGTCCCAGGACCCAAGGAGGATTTCGGCTTCCAGGCTCCTTATCTTGGTGCGGCTCTGCCCCCCCCTTATCTATCCCAATATTATACAAGCACCTGACTTGGCGCGCGTCTTCACTCGCTGTTTTTCTTGGATTTATTGTATATAACAAGTACAAAGACTGGAGATGTCCTACAGCGAATGTCAGAGGGATCGGCCGACCGTCCAGTGCGCCCTGCGGCCTCCTCTTGGCCATGAGATACGTCCTCGCCCGAGCCTTTGGTTCTCATCGGAGATAAGCTGTCCCCATCGACGTATCTGACAACAACTTATTCCCTTTCTTCATTGAAGTCACATCCCGGTGTCAGAGATCGGCGTCCAGATATTTGATGGCTCATTGACCCAATTTCCGAATGTCAGCTCCTCTCCTTGTCTCTGCTTGGCTCCTCTCCTGCTCAGCTCTCCATACAGAGGGGTTTGATCAGATCTGTGGGGCTCGTCTGCCATGGTCCTCACCAATCCCAGCTGGTCACCTTGTCTGTCTGCAATATATTTACTGGGTCACTTCATAGATCTCCATGTTTGCCCCGGTGGAGTCCATGGGTGACATCCGATGACAGTGACACAAGTGCAGGGTTCACGCACAGCCCTGGGGTGAAGACTCTTGGGAGTTGTCCGTCTCCCACCCCGGTGACGGTGAGTTTACAATACACGACAACCTCATCGTTGGCTCCGCTGGATGTTTACTGACAACAAAGACAGATTGAGGTAGCAGATAGGAAGCCATAACAATAGCCCAGAGCAGAGGCTCATACCAGCGCCCATGTGGGGTCACTCCGACACCTCAGCTAAGGTTATAGCATGAAGCCATTATTGGGAGGGGAGTTGTCAGCTGAGAGAGACGACTACTATATATAGTGTATGGCCAGGCCTAAGATGGTGGATGACGGGGCCATTGTAGGAGGACAGGCCCCGGACACTTGGTCTCCAGTTGTCAATTACTTCTCCAAACCATTGTCCAATGCCACCCGCGTCATGGCGGCCCCGATCCTGCGTCGTCCGTCGCTCGTCTTCTGCCACCAGACCCTTTATAACTAACTACTTGTACCAAGTTTAGGAGTCATGTCCTACCATGGGTGGGGGTAACGTCATCATCGATCCAACCACAACTGATCGGCACATAAAGGGGGCCTTAAATACTTCTGGGTCACCATGACAGGATACGAGGCAGGAAAAGTAAGAAGACCAAGAGCCCGGCGAGGCCCCGGAGAGGTGGGAGGTGTCATGTACTGTATGTAGGCCAGGACACCAGCTGTAGGGTATATAGGCCCTGATATGTCATGTGCTATATATAGGCCCTGATATGTCATGTGCTATATATAGGCCCTGATATGTCATGTGCTATATATAGGCCCTGATATGTGATGTGCTATATATAGGCCCTGATATGTGATGTGCTATATATAGGTATATAGGCCCTGATATGTGATGTGCTATATATAGGTATATAGGCCCTGATATGTGATGTGCTATATATATATAGGCCCTGATATGTGATGTGCTATATATATATAGGCCCTGATATGTGATGTGCTATATATATATAGGCCCTGATATGTGATGTGCTATATATAGGTATATAGGCCCTGATATGTGATGTGCTATATATATATAGGCCCTGATATGTGATGTGCTATATATATATAGGCCCTGATATGTGATGTGCTATATATATATAGGCCCTGATATGTGATGTGCTATATATAGGTATATAGGCCCTGATATGTGATGTGCTATATATATATAGGCCCTGATATGTGATGTGCTATATATATATAGGCCCTGATATGTGATGTGCTATATATATATAGGCCCTGATATGTGATGTGCTATATATAGGTATATAGGCCCTGATATGTGATGTGCTATATATATATAGGCCCTGATATGTGATGTGCTATATATATATATAGGCCCTGATATGTGATGTGCTATATATATATAGGCCCTGATATGTGATGTGCTATATATATATAGGCCCTGATATGTGATGTGCTATATATATATAGGCCCTGATATGTGATGTGCTATATATAGGCCCTGATATGTGATGTGCTATATATAGGCCCTGATATGTGATGTGCTATATATAGGCCCTGATATGTGATGTGCTATATATAGGTATATAGGCCCTGATATGTGATGTGCTATATATAGGTATATAGGCCCTGATATGTGATGTGCTATATATATATAGGCCCTGATATGTGATGTGCTATATATATATAGGCCCTGATATGTGATGTGCTATATATATATAGGCCCTGATATGTGATGTGCTATATATAGGTATATAGGCCCTGATATGTGATGTGCTATATATATATAGGCCCTGATATGTGATGTGCTATATATATATATAGGCCCTGATATGTGATGTGCTATATATATATAGGCCCTGATATGTGATGTGCTATATATATATAGGCCCTGATATGTGATGTGCTATATATATATAGGCCCTGATATGTGATGTGCTATATATAGGTATATAGGCCCTGATATGTGATGTGCTATATATATAGGCTATATAGGCCCCGATATGTGATGTGCTATATATATATATATATATATATATATATATATATTTATATTTATATATACAGTCCTATGAAAAAGTTTGGGCACCCCTATTAATCTTAATCATTTTTTGTTCTAAATATTTTGGTGTTTGCAGCAGCCATTTCAGTTTGATATATCTAATAACTGATGGACTCAGTAATATTTCAGGATTGAAATGAGGTTTATTGTACTAACAGAAAATGTGCAATATGCATTAAACCAAAATTTGACCGGTGCAAAAGTATGGGCACCCTTATCATTTTATTGATTTGAATTCCCCTAACTACTTTTTACTGACTTACTGAAGCACAAAATTGGTTTTGTAACCTCAGTGAGCTTTGAACTTCATAGCCAGGTGTATCCAATCATGAGAAAAGGTATTTAAGGTGGCCAATTGCAAGTTGTTCTACTATTTGAATCTCCTCTGAAGAGTGGCATCATGGGCTACTCAAAACAACTCTCAAATGATCTGAAAACAAAGATTGTTCCACATAGTTGTTCAGGGGAAGGATACAAAACGTTGTCTCAGAGATTTAACCTGTCAGTTTCCACTGTGAGGAACATAGTAAGGAAATGGAAGAGCACAGGGACAGTTCTTGTTAAGCCCAGAAGTGGCAGGCCAAGAAAAATATC
Source organism: Leptodactylus fuscus (assembly GCF_031893055.1). Lineage (NCBI taxonomy): Eukaryota > Metazoa > Chordata > Amphibia > Anura > Leptodactylidae > Leptodactylus > Leptodactylus fuscus. The sequence goes on from NW_027440423.1 coordinate 360,664, forward strand.
AGAAAGGCAGAGAAGAAGAATGGTGAGAAGAGTCAAGGACAATCCACAGACACCTCCAAAGAGCTGCAGCATCATCTTGCTGCAGATGGTGTCACTGTGCATCAGTCAACTATACAGCGCACTTTGCACAAGGAGAAGCTGTATGGGAGAGTGATGAGAAAGAAGCTGTTTCTGCACGTACGCCACAAATAGAGTTGCCTGAGGTATGAAAAAGCACATTTGGACAAGGCAGCTTCATTTTGGAATCAAAAATTGAGTTGTTTGGTTATAAAAAAAGGCGTTATGCATGGCGTCCAAAAAGAAACAGCATTCCAAGAAAAACACATGCTACCCACTGTAAAATTTGGTGGAGGTTCCATCATGCTTTGGGGCTGTGTGGCCAATGCCGGCATCGGGAATCTTGGTAAAGTTGAGAGTCGCATGGATTCCACTCAGTATCAGCAGATTCTTGAGAATAATGTTCAAGAATCAGTGACGAAGTTGAAGTTACGCCGGGGATGGATATTTCAGCAAGACAATGATCCAAAACACCAAAGCTCCAAATCCTCAGGCATTCATGCAGAGGAACAATTACAATGTTCTGGAATGGCCATCCCAGTCCCCAGACCTGAATATCATTGAACATCTGTGGGATGATTGGAAGCGGGCTGTCCATGCTCGGCCACCATCTAACTTAACTGAACTTGAATTGTTTGTCCAAAATCCCTTCATCCAGGATCCAGGAACTGATTAAAAGCTACAGGAAGCGACTAGAGGCTGTTATCTTTGCAAAAGGAGGATCTACTAAATATTAATGTCACTTTTCTGTTGAGGTGCCCATACTTTTGCACTGGTCAAATTTTGGTTTAATGCATATTGCACATTTTCTGTTAGTACAATAAACCTCATTTCAATCCTGAAATATTACTGTGTCCATCAGTTATTAGATATATCAGACTGACATGGCTGCTGCAAACACCAAAATATTTAGAACTAAAAATGATTAAGATTAATAGGGGTGCCCAAACTTTTTCATAGGACTGTATATATATATATATATATATATATATATATATATATATATATATATATATATAGGCTGCCATGTGTGATGTGCTATATATATATAGGCTCTGATATGTGATGTGCTATATATATATATATAGGCTATATAAGCCCTGATATGTGATGTGCTATATATATATAGGCCCTGATATGTGATGTGTTATATATATATATATATATATATATATATATATATATATATATATATATATAGGCCCTGATATGTGGTGTGTTATATATACTATATAATACTGTATATAGGCTGTCATGTGTGATGTGCTATATATAGGTATATGTATTATATATGTATAGTCACTTACCGCCCCACTAATGGATGTCATTGTCCCTATAGATCACTATGTATTATATATATGTATGGTATATATGTAGTATATATGTGTATTATGTATGTGTATGGTATATATGTATTGTATATGTGTATGGTATATATGTATTGTATATGTGTATAGTATATATGTACCATATAGGTATATTATATATAGTCACTTACCACCCCACTAATGGATTTCATTGTCCCTATAGATCACTATGTATTATATATGTGTATAGTATATGTGTATGGTATATATGTATTGTATATGTGTATAGTGTATATGTATTGTATATATGTGTATAGTATATATGTATTGTATATGTGTATGATATATGTGTATTATAGATGTGTATAGTGTATATGTATTGTATATGTGTATAGTATATATGTACCATATAGGTATATTATATATAGTCACTTACCGCCCCACTAATGGATTCATTGTCTGCAGAGATTTCCGTATCTTTCGCGGCTTATGTACAGATGTTCCCCGGAGGGCGCCATACGATTTTGTTGCGCTAATTCCGGCTGATTAAATCTCGGCCTGATATTAATATTCTAATAATGAGATAAATTCATAAATCCCGAGAGGTCGCCACAATTTACATATTAAAGAGAAGGAGATGGAAAAAGTGACAAAAAGCGAAAATCAGCGGCATTGGCGTTGGCGGCTTCAGGTCAGGGAATGGGAGATCTATTAGATGTTATGTTTAGGAGATGTCGGGATGTAAATTGTATCGCCACCATATACCGTACTGATCTGCTACAGGGCCCTGATACCTCACAGATCAGCCGGGTATAGAGGCCGCAGCACTGCCATCACTGACAACCAAGCGCCGCACACCGTATAGTGGTTGTGCTTTGTATTGCAGCTCAGCCCCATTCACTTGACTAGGACTGAGCTGTGATTGGGTCATGTGACGTCACACAACCTATGAGGTGGAAGGGGCGCATACGGATCATCACTGAGGCTTCAAACAGCTGGTCCGCAGGGGTCCCGATAGTCAAATCCCATTGGTCAGTGACTAATGAGCTATATAAGGACAGATCATCAAGCTTAAAGGGGCAGAAAACCACCAGAGTAATAGAGGATCCTCCGGAGGGCCCGGCCCCTAACTCAATAATTGTATAGTAGGAGATCCCCAAATGGGGTCTGTGGTCTATTCCTGGGGGTCACTGGAGCCTCATCTGTTGGGGCCAACACTGATCGTGACACCAGGAAATTCCTAATAGATTCTATTAATGCTCCATCTATAGTTACAAGGTGCGTTATCCTGCATTTCTCACTCTGCCACTAAGCCTAATCATAGACTGGTAATTGCCAATCCTGCCGAGGTTGTGACGCAGCAATTACAGGACCGGCAGTGTGAATGAGGTTCTGCTTAATCCGCTCACACGTTGTAGAAAAGGCTGCTTGAAAAACTCAGAAAGTTCATTTTATCTGTGGAGTTGCGAGTGGATTCCTTATAGATTTATAGATTTACTAAGGGAAGAAAAAGAAAGCCGAGAAAATGCAGAAAAACCTCAACAAAAAACACTGCTGGAAAAAAGACACTGCCAAAAAACACCACTGCCAAAAAAAAGACACTGCCGAAAAGCACCTGGTGTATCTTCCCTCCATATTCTCCGGCGGTGTCCTTTAAGTCGCCGTCTTTGTACCGTGTCAGCCAGTGGGCAGGGAGTGAATGTCATTGTCCCTATAGACCAGTCCTCAGTAGTTGATCCCTATTAATGGCTGACTAATACTGAGGACAGGTTATAACGTTTCGAGGCTCTCAGCCTCTTCCTCAGGTAAATCTAAAAACACTTTCTGAAGGAGCAGATTTATGTACAAGAGGACACATAGGAATAGAATTCTAGGAGGGGAAGAAGTAAACATACAAGTAAACAATTCATCAGCTTGTGACGTTCTTATCAGTTCTCAGAGTGTCTTTATGGCGTCTCAGGTCAGTGATTTCTGTAAGATGCCGTGAACCCACGTGACAGATTCATCCCTTTCTCCAGAGTATCACACAAGGTCAAAAACACATTCTTGAGGCAGAGTTACCATCCAAGAACAACTGATAACCAAATCACCAGGATACCAAGATCGGAGTTATTAAGATACAACACCAAACAGGAGAACAATCGGGGCCCCCCCCCCCTGGTGTCACAGATAACCCCCACCTGGAGACGCTGAGAGGAATCACACACAAATTACATCCACTACTGCAAAAAGACAACCGTCTAATATCCAGATCTCCAGACCCCCCTCTCCTGTGCTACAGACACCAAACCTCAGGAATATGGTGATCAGCAGCTCACTGTCACCTCCAACTAACACAGGAACATTCCCATGTGGAGAGAAAAGGAGCAAAACCTGCCCCCACATACTGACCCCTGACAGGATAGAGATCCCAAACTAACAGGGAATATAAGACCCCGGGACTGTAACACCGCATGTAGTGTATGTAATAATGTGCAGCAAGTGTCCCCCTGATAATCTGTATGATGGAGAGACCGGACCGCAGCTTAGAGTGCGGAGGAACTCACATCGCCATACAATTAGAGAGCGAAGACTGGACCTGCCCCCACATACTGACCCCTGACAGGATAGAGATCCCAAACTAACAGGGAATATAAGACCCCGGGACTGTAACACCGCATGTAGTGTATGTAATAATGTGCAGCAAGTGTCCCCCTGATAATCTGTATGATGGAGAGACCGGACCGCAGCTCAGAGTGCGGAGGAACTCACATCGCCATACAATTAGAGAACAAAGACTGGACCTGCCCCCACATACTGACCCCTGACAGGATAGAGATCCCAAACTAACAGGGAATATAAGACCCCGGGACTGTAACACCGCATGTAGTGTATGTAATAATGTGCAGCAAGTGTCCCCCTGATAATCTGTATGATGGAGAGACCGGACCGCAGCTCAGAGTGCGGAGGAACTCACATCGCCATACAATCAGAGAGCAAAGACTGGACCTTCCCGTATCAAAGCATTTCTGCAGTGAGGATCAGAATATCACCCAGCACAGGAGAGTTTCGGTTTTAGGAGGGAATTTTAAATCCAGGAAACAACGACTGAGAAAGGGATGAATCTGTCACATGGGTTCACGGCATCTTACAGGAATCACTGACCTGAGACATAAAGACACTCTGAGCTGATAAGAACATCACAAGCTGATGAATTGTTTACTTGTATGTCCCAATAACCCCCTCCCCCCTTCTCCTAGAATTCTATTCCTGAGTGTCCTCTTGTACATAAATCTGCTCCTGCAGAAATAGTTTTTAGATAGACCTGAAGAGGTAGCCGAGAGCCTCGAAACACTGTAATCTGTCATCATTAGTTTGCCATTAATAAAGGGATCAGCTACTGAAGACTCGCAGGTTTTTTGTTTTTTTCACATTTGGCCGGATCTCGGGGACTTCTACTTCGTCCTCCGCTCCGATCCTTCTTCTGTCCATCATCTAATATTAACATCCTTCATTAACCAACTCCTGCAGAGCTGCACCGACTCTCCGGAATTCATCACAATAAGGGTGGTGGGGGGGAGTATTATATATACTATGGGGGGAGCATTATATATACTGTGTGTGTGTGGAGCATTGTATATACTGTGTGTGTGCAGAGCATTGCATATACTGTGTGTGTGTGGAGCATTGCATATACTGTGTGTGTGTGGAGCATTGCATATACTGTGTGTGTGTGGAGCATTGCATATACTGTGTGTGTGTGGAGCATTGCATATACTGTGTGAGGGGGGGTATTATATATACTGTGTGTGTGTGGAGCATTGCATATACTGTGTGAGGGGGGGTATTATATATACTGTGTGTGTGTGGAGCATTGTATATACTGTGTGTGTGCAGAGCATTGCATATACTGCGTGTGTGTGGAGCATTGCATATACTGTGTGTGTGTGTGTGGAGCATTGTATATACTGTGTGTGTGCAGAGCATTGCATATACTGTGTGTGTGTGGAGCATTGCATATACTGTGTGTGTGTGTGTGGAGCATTGTATATACTGTGTGTGTGCAGAGCATTGCATATACTGTGTGTGTGTGGAGCATTATATATACTGTGTGTGTGCAGAGCATTGCATATACTGTGTGTGTGTGTAGCATTGCATATACTGTGTGTGTGTGGAGCATTGCATATACTGTGTGTGTGTGGAGCATTGCATATACTGTGTGTGTGTGGAGCATTGCATATACTGTGTGTGTGTGTGTGGAGCATTGTATATACTGTGTGTGTGCGCAGAGCATTGCATATACTGTGTGTGTGTGGAGCATTGTATATAATGTGTGTGTGCAGAGCATTGCATATACTGTGTGTGTGTGGAGCATTGCATATACTGTGTGTGTGTGGAGCATTGCATATACTGTGTGAGGGGGGGTATTATATATACTGTGTGTGTGCAGAGCATTGCATATACTGTGTGTGTGTGGAGCATTGCATATACTGTGTGTGTGTGTGGAGCATTGCATATACTGTGTGTGTGTGTGGAGCATTGCATATACTGTGTGAGGGGGGGTATTATATATACTGTGTGTGTGCAGAGCATTGCATATACTGTGTGTGTGTGGAGCATTGCATATACTGTGTGTGTGTGTGGAGCATTGCATATACTGTGTGTGTGTGTGGAGCATTGCATATACTGTGTGAGGGGGGGTATTATATATACTGTGTGTGTGCAGAGCATTGCATATACTGTGTGTGTGTGGAGCATTGCATATACTGTGTGAGGGGGGGTATTATATATACTGTGTGTGTGTGGAGCATTGCATATACTGTGTGAGGGGGGGTATTATATATACTGTGTGTGTGTGGAGCATTGTATATACTGTGTGTGTGCAGAGCATTGCATATACTGTGTGTGTGTGGAGCATTGCATATACTGTGTGTGTGTGTGTGTGTGGAGCATTGTATATACTGTGTGAGGGGGGGTATTATATATACTGTGTGTGTGTGGAGCATTGTATATACTGTGTGTGTGCAGAGCATTGCATATACTGTGTGTGTGTGGAGCATTGCATATACTGTGTGTGTGTGTGGAGCATTGCATATACTGTGTGAGGGGGGGTATTATATATACTGTGTGTGTGTGGAGCATTGTATATACTGTGTGTGTGTGTGTGGAGCATTGCATATACTGTGTGTGTGCAGAGCATTGTATATACTGTGTGTGTGTGTGTGGAGCATTGCATATACTGTGTGTGTGCAGAGCATTGTATATACTGTGTGTGTGCAGAGCATTGTATATACTGTGTGTGTGCAGAGCATTGCATATACTGTGTGTGTGTGGAGCATTGTGTATACTGTGTGTGTGGGGTATTATATATACTGTGTGTGTGTGTAGAGCATTGTATATACTGTGTGAGGGGGGTATTATATATACTGTGTGTGTGTGGAGCATTGTATATACTGTGTGTGTGCAGAGCATTGCATATACTGTGTGTGTGTGGAGCATTGCATATACTGTGTGTGTGTGTGGAGCATTGTATATACTGTGTGAGGGGGGGGTATTATATATACTGTGTGTGTGTGGAGCATTGTATATACTGTGTGTGTGCAGAGCATTGCATATACTGTGTGTGTGTGGAGCATTGCATATACTGTGTGTGTGTGTGGAGCATTGCATATACTGTGTGAGGGGGGGTATTATATATACTGTGTGTGTGTGGAGCATTGTATATACTGTGTGTGTGTGTGTGGAGCATTGCATATACTGTGTGTGTGCAGAGCATTGTATATACTGTGTGTGTGTGTGTGGAGCATTGCATATACTGTGTGTGTGCAGAGCATTGTATATACTGTGTGTGTGCAGAGCATTGTATATACTGTGTGTGTGCAGAGCATTGCATATACTGTGTGTGTGTGGAGCATTGTGTATACTGTGTGTGTGGGGTATTATATATACTGTGTGTGTGTGTAGAGCATTGTATATACTGTGTGAGGGGGGTATTATATATACTGTGTGTTATAATCTGTGATGGGGCTGATCATGTGAACAGAGCCTTAGCTATGTGAGAAAGATTGTTCAGAGGATCTCGGGGACCCCCAAGTCCCCCCACCTTGTCCCATTTAGGATGGTGGTATTTGGGGACCTTTGGGGCCTTTCAGGGTCTGAGACCAAGTATAAACTGTTACCTCTGCCCCTCCTATAGCTATATACAGGATTTTAGGCCCTTATCGCTATGCCCAGTTTTTGAGACCCCCTATAGCTACACCCAGTTTTTGAGAACTTCATGCAGACCAGATTTCTCTATGATGGATTCCTGGTCCTTTAGGTCCTATATATGACCCTTCTCTATAAGATGGCCGCCCCCCTAGACGTTCCGGAGATCTCTCCTGTTCGCATCAATGACTCTTTCTGTAAGTTACTGAAATCTTCCACCTTCCACCTTCCACCTTCCATCTTCCATCTTCCACCTTCCACCTTCCACCTTCCACCTTCCACCTTCCATCTTCCACCTTCCACCTTCCACCTTCCACCTTCCACCTTCCATCTTCCACCTTCCACCTTCCACCTTCCATCTTCCATCTTCCATCTTCCACCTTCCACCTTCCACCTTCCACCTTCCACCTTCCACCTTCCACCTTCCACCTTCCACCTTCCATCTTCCACCTTCCACCTTCCACCTTCCACCTTCCACCTTCCACTTTCCACCTTCCACCTTCCATCTTCCACCTTCCACCTTCCACCTTCCACCTTCCACCTTCCACCTTCCACCTTCCATCTTCCATCTTCCACCTTCCACCTTCCACCTTCCACCTTCCATCTTCCATCTTCCACCTTCCATCTTCCACCTTCCATCTTCCATCTTCCATCTTCCATCTTCCACCTTCCATCTTCCATCTTCCATCTTGTTCCATTTCTTCTCCAGATTTCAGGAGGTTTCAGCAGACGACCGTCCACAGACTCTCCAATAACCTGGTAGATCCCACCGAGGAATCCTAGAGCGGGACCATCATGGCGACGTCATCTTTACGCCGACAAGTAAAGAACATCGTCCACAATTACTCGGAGGCAGAGGTGAAGGTTCGAGAAGCGACCTCCAATGACCCCTGGGGACCCTCCACCACCCTCATGGCTGAGATCGCCCAAATGACTTACAGCGCCGAGTACCATGAGGTGATGATGATGGTCTGGAGGAGACTGAACGACAGCGGGAAGAACTGGCGCCATGTTTATAAGGGGCTGACGCTATTGGACTACCTGATCAAAAATGGATCCCACAAGGTGGTGCAAGAATGTAACGAGAACCTCATCGCCGTCCAGACCCTCAAAGACTTCCAGTTCTTGGATCGCGACGGCAAAGACCACGGCCTGAACGTGCGAGAGAAGGCCAAGCAGATCGTGTCCCTGCTGAAGGACGAGGAGCGGATCAAGCAGGAGCGGGCGCAGGCGCAGACCACCCGCAGGAGGATGTCCCAGGTGACGGCCGCCATCGACAGCAGCCACAGGCTGAGATACAATGAAGGTAACGCTAGGCTTCTGTTCACATTACTGATAGACGTGGACAGGTCTGACTTCAGACTGTCCCACTCAGCGGGTTATTGGGGGGTCTTCAGGGTACTTTGGGGGTTCCAGTGTTATTAATGACAAGATTATAGCAGACCCCCGAGCCCCATAGAACACTAGAGAGTGACATTGTTGGATGGGTCCTATTAAAGACCTGGCCTCGCTAACCAGCTGATCGGTGGAGGTCCCAGGTATCGGACCCGCTGACCACTGTTAACCTGCTGATCGGTGGAGGTCCCAGGTATCAGACCCACTGACCTCTTATAACCAGCTGATCAGTGGAGGTCCCAGGTATCAGACCCGCTAACCTATGATAACCCGCTGATCGGTGGAGGTCCCAGGTATCGGACCCGCTGACCACTGATAACCCGCTGATCGGTGGAGGTCCCAGGTATTGGACCCGCTGACCACTGATAACCCGCTGATCGGTGGAGGTCCCAGGTATCGGACCTGCTGACCACTGATAACCCGCTGATCGGTGGAGGTCCCAGGTATCGGACCCCGCTGACCACTGATAACCCGCTGATCGGTGGAGGTCCCAGGTATCGTCCCGCTGACCACTGATAACCTGCTGATCGGTGGAGGTCCCAGGTATCGGACCCCGCTGACCACTGATAACCCGCTGATCGGTGGAGGTCCCAGGTATCAGACTCCACTGACCACTGTCCCCAGGACAGGCCATTCCTATATAAGCCCCAGAAACCTCCTTTCCCTCTGTGGTATTTTGGGCTTCTTACTCCCCTTCAGGGTATTAGATGAGGACTAAAGGACTAGGCAGGGATGAGCCCTAATGAATATTCATGAGCCGCCCCCTCCGATCCCCCCGATCACTGGCTGACCGCCGGCTTGTCGCTGTTTTCCAGGTTCTGTCGCCGCCCTATCTGCAGACATGGAACATGCCAGACCGCAGAGTACGGGGGAGGAGGAGCTGCAGCTGCAACTGGCCCTGGCTATGAGCAAAGAAGAGGCCGAAAAGGTAAAACAGAAGCTCCGCCCCCCCTATATAGTGTCTATACGTTATTACATATGGTGATGACATAATAAGCTCCGCCCTCCCTATACAGTGTCTATACGTTATTACAGATGGTGGTGACATAATAAGCTCCGCCCTCCGCTATATAGTGTCTATACGTTATTACAGATGGTGATGACATAATAAGCTCCGCCCTCCGCTATATAGTGTCTATACGTTATTACATATGGTGATGACATAATAAGCTCCGCCCTCCGCTATACAGTGTCTATACGTTATTACAGATGGTGATGACATAATAAGCTCCGCCCCCCGCTATACAGTGTCTATACGTTATTACAGATGGTGGTGACATAATAAGCTCCGCCCCCCGCTATACAGTGTCTATACGTTATTACAGATGGTGGTGACATAATAAGCTCCGCCCTCCGCTATATAGTGTCTATACGTTATTACAGATGGTGATGACATAATAAGCTCCGCCCTCCGCTATATAGTGTCTATACGTTATTACATATGGTGATGACATAATAAGCTCCGCCCTCCGCTATACAGTGTCTATACGTTATTACAGATGGTGATGACATAATAAGCTCCGCCCCCCGCTATACAGTGTCTATACGTTATTACAGATGGTGGTGACATAATAAGCTCCGCCCCCCGCTATACAGTGTCTATACGTTATTACAGATGGTGGTGACATAATAAGCTCCGCCCTCCGCTATATAGTGTCTATACGTTATTACAGATGGTGATGACATAATAAGCTCCGCCCTCCGCTATATAGTGTCTATACGTTATTACATATGGTGATGACATAATAAGCTCCGCCCTCCGCTATACAGTGTCTATACGTTATTACAGATGGTGATGACATAATAAGCTCCGCCCCCCGCTATACAGTGTCTATACGTTATTACAGATGGTGGTGACATAATAAGCTCCGCCCCCCGCTATACAGTGTCTATACGTTATTACAGATGGTGGTGACATAATAAGCTCCGCCCTCCGCTATATAGTGTCTATACGTTATTACAGATGGAGATGACATAATAAGCTCCGCCCCCCTATACAGTGTCTATACGTTATTACAGATGGTGATGACATAATAAGCTCCGCCCTCCGCTATATAGTGTCTATACGTTATTACAGATGGTGGTGACATAATAAGCTCCGCCCTCCGCTATACAGTGTCTATACGTTATTACAGATGGTGATGACATAATAAGCTCCGCCCTCCGCTATACAGTGTCTATACGTTATTACAGATGGTGATGACATAATAAGCTCCGCCCTCCGCTATACAGTGTCTATACGTTATTACAGATGGTGATGACGTAATAAGCTCCGCCCTCCGCTATATAGTGTCTATACGTTATTACAGATGGTGATGACATATAAGCTCCGCCCTCCGCTATATAGTGTCTATACGTTATTACAGATGGTGATGACATAATAAGCTCCGCCCTCCGCTATATAGTGTCTATACGTTATTACAGATGGTGATGACATAATAAGCTCCGCCCTCCGCTATATAGTGTCTATACGTTATTACATATGGTGATGACATAATAAGCTCCGCCCTCCGCTATATAGTGTCTATACGTTATTACAGATGGTGGTGACATAATAAGCTCCGCCCTCCGCTATACAGTGTCTATACGTTATTACAGATGGTGATGACGTAATAAGCTCCGCCCTCCGCTATATAGTGTCTATACGTTATTACAGATGGTGATGACATAATAAGCTCTGCCCTCCGCTATATAGTGTCTATACGTTATTACAGATGGTGATGACATATAAGCTCCGCCCTCCGCTATATAGTGTCTATACGTTATTACAGATGGTGATGACATAATAAGCTCCGCCCTCCGCTATATAGTGTCTATACGTTATTACAGATGGTGGTGACATAATAAGCTCCGCCCCCCTATACAGTGTCTATACGTTATTACAGATGGTGGTGACATAATAAGCTCCGCCCTCCGCTATATAGTGTCTATACGTTATTACAGATGGTGATGACATAATAAGCTCCGCCCTCCGCTATATAGTGTCTATACGTTATTACAGATGGTGATGACATAATAAGCTCCGCCCTCCGCTATATAGTGTCTATACGTTATTACAGATGGTGATGACATAATAAGCTCCACCCCCACTATATAGTGTCTATACGTTATTACAGATGGTGGTGACATAATAAGCTCCGCCCCCCCTATACAGTGTCTATACGTTATTACAGATGGTGGTGACATAATAAGCTCCGCCCTCCGCTATATAGTGTCTATACGTTATTACAGATGGAGATGACATAATAAGCTCCGCCCCCCTATACAGTGTCTATACGTTATTACAGATGGTGATGACATAATAAGCTCCGCCCTCCGCTATATAGTGTCTATACGTTATTACAGATGGTGATGACGTAATAAGCTCCGCCCTCCGCTATATAGTGTCTATACGTTATTACAGATGGTGATGACATAATAAGCTCCGCCCTCCGCTATATAGTGTCTATACGTTATTACAGATGGTGATGACATAATAAGCTCCGCCCTCCGCTATATAGTGTCTATACGTTATTACAGATGGTGGTGACATAATAAGCTCCGCCCCCCTATACAGTGTCTATACGTTATTACAGATGGTGGTGACATAATAAGCTCCGCCCTCCGCTATATAGTGTCTATACGTTATTACAGATGGTGATGACATAATAAGCTCCGCCCTCCGCTATATAGTGTCTATACGTTATTACAGATGGTGATGACATAATAAGCTCCACCCCCACTATATAGTGTCTATACGTTATTACAGATGGTGGTGACATAATAAGCTCCGCCCCCCCTATACAGTGTCTATACGTTATTACAGATGGTGGTGACATAATAAGCTCCGCCCTCCGCTATATAGTGTCTATACGTTATTACAGATGGAGATGACATAATAAGCTCCGCCCCCCTATACAGTGTCTATACGTTATTACAGATGGTGATGACATAATAAGCTCCGCCCTCCGCTATATAGTGTCTATACGTTATTACAGATGGTGATGACATAATAAGCTCCGCCCTCCGCTATACAGTGTCTATACGTTATTACAGATGGTGATGACGTAATAAGCTCCGCCCTCCGCTATATAGTGTCTATACGTTATTACAGATGGTGATGACATATAAGCTCCGCCCTCCGCTATATAGTGTCTATACGTTATTACAGATGGTGAGGACATAATAAGCTCCGCCCTCCGCTATATAGTGTCTATACGTTATTACAGATGGTGATGACATAATAAGCTCCGCCCTCCGCTATATAGTGTCTATACGTTATTACAGATGGTGATGACATAATAAGCTCCGCCCTCCGCTATATAGTGTCTATACGTTATTACAGATGGTGGTGACATAATAAGCTCCGCCCCCCGCTATATAGTGTCTATACGTTATTACAGATGGTGGTGACATAATAAGCTCCACCCCCACTATATAGTGTCTATACATTATTACAGATGGTTATGACATAATAAGCTCCGCCCCCACTATACAGTGTCTATACGTTATTACAGATGGTGATGACATAATAAGCTCCGCCCTCCGCTATATAGTGTCTATACGTTATTACAGATGGTGATGACATAATAAGCTCCGCCCTCCGCTATATAGTGTCTATACGTTATTACAGATGGTGATGACATAATAAGCTCCGCCCTCCGCTATATAGTGTCTATACGTTATTACAGATGGTGGTGACATAATAAGCTCCGCCCTCCGCTATATAGTGTCTATACATTATTACAGATGGTGATGACATAATAAGCTCCGCCCTCCGCTATATAGTGTCTATACGTTATTACAGATGGTGATGACATAATAAGCTCCGCCCTCCGCTATATAGTGTCTATACGTTATTACATATGGTGATGACATAATAAGCTCCGCCCCCCACTATACAGTGTCTATACGTTATTACAGATGGTGGTGACATAATAAGCTCCGCCCTCCGCTATATAGTGTCTATACGTTATTACAGATGGTGATGACATAATAAGCTCCGCCCTCCGCTATATAGTGTCTATACGTTATTACAGATGGTGATGACATAATAAGCTCCGCCCTCCGCTATATAGTGTCTATACGTTATTACATATGGTGATGACATAATAAGCTCCGCCCTCCGCTATATAGTGTCTATACGTTATTACAGATGGTGATGACATAATAAGCTCCGCCCTCCGCTATATAGTGTCTATACGTTATTACAGATGGTGATGACATAATAAGCTCCGCCCTCCGCTATATAGTGTCTATACGTTATTACAGATGGTGATGACATAATAAGCTCCGCCCTCCGCTATACAGTGTCTATACGTTATTACAGATGGTGGTGACATAATAAGCTCCGCCCTCCGCTATACAGTGTCTATACGATATTACAGATGGTGGTGACATAATAAGCTCCGCCCTCCGCTATACAGTGTCTATACGTTATTACATATGGTGATGACATAATAAGCTCCGCCCCCCTATACAGTGTCTATACGTTATTACAGATGGTGATGACATAATAAGCTCCGCCCTCCGCTATATAGTGTCTATACGTTATTACAGATGGTGGTGACATAATAAGCTCCGCCCTCCGCTATACAGTGTCTATACGTTATTACAGATGGTGATGACATAATAAGCTCCGCCCTCCGCTATATAGTGTCTATACGTTATTACAGATGGTGGTGACATAATAAGCTCCGCCCTCCGCTATACAGTGTCTATACGTTATTACAGATGGTGGTGACATAATAAGCTCCGCCCTCCGCTATACAGTGTCTATACGTTATTACAGATGGTGATGACATAATAAGCTCCGCCCTCCGCTATACAGTGTCTATACGTTATTACATATGGTGATGACATAATAAGCTCCGCCCCCCTATACAGTGTCTATACGTTATTACAGATGGTGATGACATAATAAGCTCCGCCCTCCGCTATATAGTGTCTATACGTTATTACAGATGGTGGTGACATAATAAGCTCCGCCCTCCGCTATACAGTGTCTATACGTTATTACAGATGGTGATGACATAATAAGCTCCGCCCTCCGCTATATAGTGTCTATACGTTATTACAGATGGTGGTGACATAATAAGCTCCGCCCCCCTATACAGTGTCTATACGTTATTACAGATGGTGGTGACATAATAAGCTCCGCCCTCCGCTATATAGTGTCTATACGTTATTACAGATGGTGGTGACATAATAAGCTCCGCCCTCCGCTATATAGTGTCTATACATTATTACATATGGTGATGAGATAATAAGCTCCGCCCTCCGCTATATAGTGTCTATACGTTATTACAGATGGTGGTGACATAATAAGCTCCGCCCTCCGCTATACAGTGTCTATACGTTATTACAGATGGTGATGACATAATAAGCTCCGCCCTCCGCTATATAGTGTCTATACATTATTACAGATGGTGATGAGATAATAAGCTCCGCCCCCCTATACAGTGTCTATACGTTATTACAGATGGTGATGAGATAATAAGCTCCGCCCTCCGCTATATAGTGTCTATACGTTATTACAGATGGTGATGAGATAATAAGCTCCGCCCTCCGCTATATAGTGTCTATACGTTATTACAGATGGTGGTGACATAATAAGCTCCGCCCTCCGCTATATAGTGTCTATACGTTATTACAGATGGTGATGACATAATAAGCTCCGCCCTCGGCTATATAGTGTCTATACGTTATTACAGATGGTGATGACATAATAAGCTCCGCCCTCCGCTATACAGTTTCTATACGTTATTACAGATGGTGGTGACATAATAAGCTCCGCCCCCCGCTATATAGTGTCTATACGTTATTACAGATGGTGGTGACATAATAAGCTCCGCCCTCCGCTATATAGTGTCTATACGTTATTACAGATGGTGATGACATAATAAGCTCCGCCCTCCGCTATATAGTGTCTATAAGTTATTACAGATGGTGATGACATATAAGCTCCGCCCTCCGCTATACAGTGTCTATACGTTATTACAGATGGTGATGACATAATAAGCTCCGCCCTCCGCTATACAGTGTCTATACGTTATTACATATGGTGATGACATAATAAGCTCCGCCCTCCGCTATATAGTGTCTATACGTTATTACAGATGGTGATGAGATAATAAGCTCTGCCCTCCGCTATATAGTGTCTATACGTTATTACAGATGGTGATGACATAATAAGCTCCGCCCCACTATACAGTGTCTATACGTTATTACAGATGGTGATGAGATAATAAGCTCCGCCCTCCGCTATATAGTGTCTATACGTTATTACAGATGGTGATGACATAATAAGCTCCGCCCCACTATACAGTGTCTATACGTTATTACAGATGGTGATGACATAATAAGCTCCGCCCTCCGCTATATAGTGTCTATACGTTATTACAGATGGAGATGACATAATAAGCTCCGCCCTCCGCTATACAGTGTCTATACGTTATTACAGATGGTGATGACATAATAAGCTCCGCCCTCCGCTATATAGTGTCTATACGTTATTACATATGGTGATGACATAATAAGCTCCGCCCTCCGCTATATAGTGTCTATACGTTATTACAGATGGTGATGACATAATAAGCTCCGCCCTCCGCTATATAGTGTCTATACGTTATTACAGATGGTGATGACATAATAAGCTCCGCCCTCCGCTATATAGTGTCTATACGTTATTACAGATGGTGATGACATAATAAGCTCCGCCCTCCGCTATATAGTGTCTATACGTTATTACAGATGGTGGTGACATAATAAGCTCCGCCCTCCGCTATATAGTGTCTATACGTTATTACAGATGGTGATGACATAATAAGCTCCGCCCCCCGCTATACAGTGTCTATACGTTATTACAGATGGTGGTGACATAATAAGCTCCGCCCTCCGCTATATAGTGTCTATACGTTATTACAGATGGTGATGACATAATAAGCTCCGCCCCCCTATACAGTGTCTATACGTTATTACATATGGTGATGACATAATAAGCTCCGCCCTCCGCTATATAGTGTCTATACGTTATTACAGATGGTGATGACATAATAAGCTCCGCCCTCCGCTATATAGTGTCTATACGTTATTACAGATGGTGGTGACATAATAAGCTCCGCCCTCCGCTATATAGTGTCTATACGTTATTACATATGGTGATGACATAATAAGCTCCGCCCTCCGCTATATAGTGTCTATACGTTATTACAGATGGTGATGACATAATAAGCTCCACCCCCACTATATAGTGTCTATACGTTATTACAGATGGTGGTGACATAATAAGCTCCGCCCTCCGCTATATAGTGTCTATACGTTATTACAGATGGTGGTGACATAATAAGCTCCGCCCTCCGCTATATAGTGTCTATACATTATTACAGATGGTGATGACATATAAGCTCCGCCCTCCGCTATATAGTGTCTATACGTTATTACAGATGGTGGTGACATAATAAGCTCCGCCCTCCGCTATATAGTGTCTATACGTTATTACAGATGGTGGTGACATAATAAGCTCCGCCCTCCGCTATATAGTGTCTATACGTTATTACAGATGGTGGTGACATAATAAGCTCCGCCCTCCGCTATATAGTGTCTATACGTTATTACAGATGGTGATGACATAATAAGCTCCGCCCCCCGCTATATAGTGTCTATACGTTATTACAGATGGTGATGAGATAATAAGCTCCGCCCTCCGCTATACAGTGTCTATACGTTATTACAGATGGTGATGACATAATAAGCTCCGCCCTCCGCTATATAGTGTCTATACATTATTACAGATGGTGATGACATAATAAGCTCAGCCCCCCGCTATATAGTGTCTATACGTTATTACAGATGGTGATGACATAATAAGCTCCGCCCTCCGCTATATAGTGTCTATACGTTATTACAGATGGTGATGACATAATAAGCTCCGCCCCACTATACAGTGTCTATACGTTATTACAGATGGTGATGACATAATAAGCTCCGCCCTCCGCTATATAGTGTCTATACGTTATTACAGATGGTGATGACATAATAAGCTCCGCCCTCCACTATACAGTGTCTATACGTTATTACAGATGGTGATGACATAATAAGCTCCGCCCTCCGCTATATAGTGTCTATACGTTATTACATATGGTGATGACATAATAAGCTCCGCCCCCCTATACAGTGTCTATACGTTATTACAGATGGTGATGACATAATAAGCTCCGCCCTCCGCTATACAGTGTCTATACGTTATTACAGATGGTGATGACATAATAAGCTCCGCCCTCCGCTATATAGTGTCTATACGTTATTACAGATGGTGATGACATAATAAGCTCCGCCCTCCACTATATAGTGTCTATACGTTATTACAGATGGTGATGACATAATAAGCTCCGCCCTCCACTATACAGTGTCTATACGTTATTACAGATGGTGATGACATAATAAGCTCCGCCCTCCGCTATATAGTGTCTATACGTTATTACAGATGGTGATGACATAATAAGCTCCGCCCTCCGCTATATAGTGTCTATACGTTATTACATATGGTGATGACATAATAAGCTCCGCCCTCCGCTATATAGTGTCTATACGTTATTACAGATGGTGATGACATAATAAGCTCCGCCCCCCGCTATACAGTGTCTATACGTTATTACAGATGGTGATGACATAATAAGCTCCGCCCCCCTATACAGTGTCTATACGTTATTACAGATGGTGATGACATATAAGCTCCGCCCTCCGCTATATAGTGTCTATACGTTATTACAGATGGTGATGAGATAATAAGCTCCGCCCTCCGCTATATAGTGTCTATACGTTATTACAGATGGTGATGACATAATAAGCTCCGCCCCCCTATACAGTGTCTATACGTTATTACAGATGGTGATGACATAATAAGCTCCGCCCTCCGCTATATAGTGTCTATACGTTATTACATATGGTGATGACATAATAAGCTCCGCCCTCCGCTATATAGTGTCTATACGTTATTACAGATGGTGATGAGATAATAAGCTCCGCCCTCCGCTATATAGTGTCTATACGTTATTACAGATGGTGATGACATAATAAGCTCCGCCCTCCGCTATATAGTGTCTATACGTTATTACATATGGTGATGACATAATAAGCTCCGCCCTCCCTATATAGTGTCTATACGTTATTACAGATGGTGATGACATAATAAGCTCCGCCCCCCTATACAGTGTCTATACGTTATTACAGATGGTGGTGACATAATAAGCTCCGCCCTCCGCTATACAGTGTCTATACGTTATTACAGATGGTGGTGACATAATAAGCTCTGCCCTCCGCTATATAGTGTCTATACGTTATTACAGATGGTGATGACATAATAAGCTCCGCCCTCCGCTATATAGTGTCTATACGTTATTACAGATGGTGATGACATAATAAGCTCCGCCCTCCGCTATATAGTGTCTATACGTTATTACAGATGGTGATGACATAATAAGCTCCGCCCCCCTATACAGTGTCTATACGTTATTACAGATGGTGGTGACATAATAAGCTCCGCCCCCCTATACAGTGTCTATACGTTATTACAGATGGTGATTACATAATAAGCTCCGCCCTCCGCTATATAGCGTCTATACGTTATTACAGATGGTGATGACATAATAAGCTCCGCCCTCCGCTATATAGTGTCTATACGTTATTACAGATGGTGGTGACATAATAAGCTCCGCCCTCGGCTATATAGTGTCTATACGTTATTACAGATGGTGATGACATAATAAGCTCCGCCCTCCGCTATACAGTGTCTATACGTTATTACAGATGGTGATGACATAATAAGCTCCGCCCCCCTATACAGTGTCTATACGTTATTACATATGGTGATGACATAATAAGCTCCACCCCCACTATATAGTGTCTATACGTTATTACAGATGGTGGTGACATAATAAGCTCCGCCCTCCGCTATATAGTGTCTATACGTTATTACATATGGTGATGACATAATAAGCTCCGCCCCCCTATACAGTGTCTATACGTTATTACAGATGGTGATGACATAATAAGCTCCGCCCCCCACTATACAGTGTCTATAAGTTATTACAGATGGTGGTGACATCATAAGCTCCGCCCCCCACTATACAGTGTCTATACGTTATTACAGATGGTGATGACATAATAAGCTCCGCCCCACTATACAGTGTCTATACGTTATTACAGATGGTGATGACATAATAAGCTCCGCCCCCCTATACAGTGTCTATACGTTATTACAGATGGTGGTGACATAATAAGCTCCGCCCTCCGCTATATAGTGTCTATACGTTATTACAGATGGTGATGACATAATAAGCTCCGCCCCACTATACAGTGTCTATACGTTATTACATATGGTGATGACATAATAAGCTCCGCCCTCCGCTATATAGTGTCTATACGTTATTACAGATGGTGATGACATAATAAGCTCCGCCCCCCACTATACAGTGTCTATAAGTTATTACAGATGGTGGTGACATCATAAGCTCCGCCCCCCACTATACAGTGTCTATACGTTATTACAGATGGTGATGACATAATAAGCTCCGCCCCACTATACAGTGTCTATACGTTATTACAGATGGTGATGACATAATAAGCTCCGCCCCCCTATACAGTGTCTATACGTTATTACAGATGGTGGTGACATAATAAGCTCCGCCCTCCGCTATATAGTGTCTATACGTTATTACAGATGGTGATGACATAATAAGCTCCGCCCCACTATACAGTGTCTATACGTTATTACATATGGTGATGACATAATAAGCTCCGCCCTCCGCTATATAGTGTCTATACGTTATTACATATGGTGATGACATCATAAACCCCTCCAGAATACTTAGACTTTGACCAGGGCCCCACATGACATAATAGCAGCAGAAAAAAACACCACGTTTTACAATCGCTGCAGGCGAATCCCTTCCCCACAGTACGGAAAGATACAGGCAATACAGGTGTAACACAGGCAGGGATATCTGTACACAGGCAGGGATATCTGCACACAGGCAGGGATATCTGTACACAGGCAGGGATATCTGTACACAGGCAGTGATATCTGTACACAGGCAGTGATATCTGTACACAGGCAGGGATATCTGTACACAGGCAGTGATATCTGTACACATGCAGGGATATCTGTACACAGGCAGGGATATCTGTACACAGGCAGTGATATCTGTACACAGGCAGGGGTATCTGTACACAGGCAGGGATATCTGTACACAGGGAGGGATATCTGTACACGGGCAGTGATATCTGTACACGGGCAGGGATATCTGCACACAGGCAGTGATATCTGTACACAGGCAGGGATATCTGCACACAGGCAGGGATATCTGCACACAGGCAGGGATATCTGTACACAGGCAGGGATATCTGTACACAGGGAGGGATATTTGTACACAGGCAGGGATATCTGTACACAGGCAGTGATATCTGCACACAGGCAGTGACATCTGTACACAGGCAGTGATATCTGTACACAGGCAGGGATATCTGTACACAGGCAGTGATATCTGCACACAGGCAGTGATATCTGTACACGGGCAGTGATATCTGTACACAGGCAGGGATATCTGCACTCAGGCAGGGATATCTGTACACAGGCAGGGATATCTGTACACAGGCAGTGATATCTGCACACAGGCAGTGATATCTGCACAGAGGCAGTGATATCTGTACACGGGCAGTGATATCTGTACACAGGGAGGGATATCTGTACACAGGCAGTGATATCTGCACAAAGGCAGTGATATCTGCACACAGGCAGTGACATCTGTACACAGGCAGTGATATCTGTACACAGGCAGGGATATCTGTACACAGGCAGTGATATCTGCACACAGGCAGGGATATCTGTACACGGGCAGTGATATCTGTACACAGGCAGGGATATCTGCACACAGGTAGGGATATCTGCACACAGGCAGGGATATCTGTACACAGGCAGTGATATCTGCACACAGGCAGGGATATCTGTACTCAGGCAGGGATATCTGTACACAGGGAGGGATATCTGTACACAGGCAGTGATATCTGCACACAGGCAGTGATATCTGTACACTGGCAGGGATATCTGCACACAGGGAGGGATATCTGTACACAGGCAGGGATATCTGTACACAGGGAGGGATATCTGTACACAGGCAGTGATATCTGCACACAGGCAGGGATATCTGCACACAGGCAGTGATATCTGTACACAGGCAGTGATTTCTGTACACAGGCAGGGATATCTGCACACAGGCAGGTATATCTGCACACAGGCAGGGATATCTGTACACAGGCAGGGATATCTGTACACAGGCAGTGATATCTGTACACATGCAGGGATATCTGTACACAGGCAGGGATATCTGTACACAGGCAGTGATATCTGTACACAGGCAGGGGTATCTGTACACAGGCAGGGATATCTGTACACAGGGAGGGATATCTGTACACGGGCAGTGATATCTGTACACGGGCAGGGATATCTGCACACAGGCAGTGATATCTGTACACAGGCAGGGATATCTGCACACAGGCAGGGATATCTGCACACAGGCAGGGATATCTGTACACAGGCAGGGATATCTGTACACAGGGAGGGATATCTGTACACAGGCAGGGATATCTGTACACAGGCAGTGATATCTGCACACAGGCAGTGACATCTGTACACAGGCAGTGATATCTGTACACAGGCAGGGATATCTGTACACAGGCAGTGATAACTGCACACAGGCAGTGATATCTGTACACGGGCAGTGATATCTGTACACAGGCAGGGATATCTGCACACAGGCAGGGATATCTGTACACAGGCAGGGATATCTGTACACAGGCAGTGATATCTGCACACAGGCAGGGATATCTGTACACAGGCAGTGATATCTGCACAGAGGCAGTGATATCTGTACACGGGCAGTGATATCTGTACACAGGGAGGGATATCTGTACACAGGCAGTGATATCTGCACAAAGGCAGTGATATCTGCACACAGGCAGTGACATCTGTACACAGGCAGTGATATCTGTACACAGGCAGGGATATCTGTACACAGGCAGTGATATCTGCACACAGGCAGGGATATCTGTACACGGGCAGTGATATCTGTACACAGGCAGGGATATCTGCACACAGGTAGGGATATCTGCACACAGGCAGGGATATCTGTACACAGGCAGTGATATCTGCACACAGGCAGGGATATCTGTACACAGGCAGGGATATCTGTACACAGGCAGGGATATCTGTACACAGGCAGAGATATCTGCACACAGGCAGTGATATTTGTACACTGGCAGGGATATCTGCACACAGGCAGGGATATCTGCACACAGGCAGGGATATCTGTATACAGGCAATGATATCTGCACACAGGCAGGGATATCTGTACACAGGCAGGGATATCTGTACACAGGGAGGGATATCTGTACACAGGCAGTGATATCTGCACACAGGCAGTGATATCTGTACACTGGCAGGGATATCTGCACACAGGCAGGGATATCTGCACACAGGCAGTGATATCTGTACACAGGCAGTGATATCTGCACACAGGCAGGGATATCTGTACACAGGCAGGGATATCTGTACACAGGGAGGGATATCTGTACACAGGCAGTGATATCTGCACACAGGCAGGGATATCTGCACACAGGCAGTGATATCTGTACACAGGCAGTGATTTCTGTACACAGGCAGGGATATCTGCACACAGGCAGGTATATCTGCACACAGGCAGGGATATCTGTACACAGGCACTGATATCTGCACACAGGCAGGTATATCTGCACACAGGCAGGGATATCTGTACACAGGCAGTGATATCTGCACACAGGCAGGGATATCTGCACACAGGCAGGGATATCTGTACACAGGCAGTGATATCTGTACACAGGCAGGGATATCTGTACACAGGCAAGGAAATCTGTACACAGGGAGGGATATCTGTACAAAGGCAGTGATATCTGCACACAGGCAGTGATATCTGCACACAGGCAGTGATATCTGTACACAGGCAGTGATATCTGTACA
This sequence comes from Leptodactylus fuscus, assembly GCF_031893055.1. Taxonomy (NCBI): domain Eukaryota; kingdom Metazoa; phylum Chordata; class Amphibia; order Anura; family Leptodactylidae; genus Leptodactylus; species Leptodactylus fuscus. The sequence continues at coordinate 384,637 of NW_027440423.1, forward strand.
CAGGCAGGTATATCTGCACACAGGCAGGGATATCTGCACACAGGCAGGGATATCTGTACACAGGGAGGGATATCTGTACACAGGCAGGGATATCTGCACACAGGCAGTGATATCTGCACACAGGCAGTGATATCTGTACACAGGCAGGGATATCTGCACACAGGGAGGGATATCTGTACACAGGCAGGGATATCTGCACACAGGCAGGGATATCTGTACACAGGCAGTGATATCTGTACACAGGCAGGGATATCTGCACACAGGCAGGGATATCTGCACACAGGCAGTGATATCTGTACACAGGCAGTGATATCTGCACACAGGCAGGGATATCTGTACACAGGCAGGGATATCTGTACACAGGGAGGGATATCTGTACACAGGCAGGGATATCTGTACACAGGGAGGGATATCTGCACACAGACAGTGATATCTGTACACAGGCAGGGATATCTGCACACAGGCAGGGATATCTGCACACAGGCAGTGATATCTGTACACAGGCAGTAATATCTGCACACAGGCAGTGATATCTGTACACAGGCAGTGATATCTGCACACAGGCAGTGATATCTGCACACAGGCAGGGATATCTGCACACAGGCAGTGATATCTGTACACAGGCAGTGATTTCTGTACACAGGCAGGGATATCTGCACACAGGCAGGTATATCTGCACACAGGCAGGGATATCTGTACACAGGCACTGATATCTGCACACAGGCAGGGATATCTGTACACATGCAAGGAAATCTGTACACAGGGAGGGATATCTGTACAAAGGCAGTGATATCTGCACACAGGCAGTGATATCTGCACACAGGCAGTGATATCTGTACACAGGCAGTGATATCTGTACACAGGCAGGTATATCTGCACACAGGCAGGGATATCTGCACACAGGCAGGGATATCTGTACACAGGCAGGGATATCTGTACACAGGGAGGGATATCTGTACACAGGCAGGGATATCTGCACACAGGCGGTGATATCTGCACACAGGCAGTGATATCTGTACACAGGCAGTGATATCTGTACACAGGCAGGGATATCTGCACACAGGGAGGGATATCTGTACACAGGCAGGGATATCTGCACACAGGCAGGGATATCTGCACAGAGGCAGGGATATCTGTACACAGGCAGTGATATCTGCACACAGGCAGGGATATCTGTACACAGGCAGGGATATCTGTACACAGGGAGGGATATCTGTACACAGGCAGTGATATCTGTACACAGACAGGGATATCTGCACACAGGCAGTGATATCTGTACACAGGCTGTGATATCTGTACACAGGCAGTGATATCTGTACACAGGCAGGGATATCTGTACACAGGGAGGGATATCTGTACACAGGCAGGGATATCTTCACACAGGCAGTGATATATGTACACAGGCAGTGATATCTGCACACAGGCAGGGATATCTGTACACAGGGAGGGATATCTGCACACAGGCAGGGATATCTGCACACAGGCAGTGATATCTGTACACAGGCAGTGATATCTGTACACAGGCAGGGGTATCTGTACACAGGCAGGGATATCTGTACACAGGGAGGGATATCTGTACACGGGCAGTGATATCTGTACACAGGCAGTGATATCTGCACACAGGCAGTGATATCTGTACACAGGCTGTGATATCTGTACACAGGCAGTGATATCTGTACACAGGCAGGGATATCTGTACACAGGCAGTGATATCTGTACACAGTGATATCTGCACACAGGCAGGGATATCTGTACACAGGGAGGGATATCTGTACACAGGCAGGGATATCTGCACACAGGCAGGGATATCTGCACACAGGCAGTGATATCTGTACACAGGCAGTGATATCTGCACACAGGCAGGGATATCTGTACACAGGCAGGGATATCTGTACACAGGAAGGGATATCTGTACACAGGCAGTGATATCTGTACACAGGCAGGGATATCTGCACACAGGCAGTGATATCTGTACACAGGCAGTGATATCTGTACACAGGCAGTGATATCTGTACACAGGTAGTGATATCTGCACACAGGCAGTGATATCTGCACACAGGCAGTGATATCTGTACACAGGCAGTGATATCTGCACACAGGCAGGGATATCTGTACACAGGCAGGGATATCTGTACACAGGAAGGGATATCTGTACACAGGCAGTGATATCTGTACACAGGCAGGGATATCTGCACACAGGCAGTGATATCTGTACACAGGCAGTGATATCTGTACACAGGCAGTGATATCTGTACACAGGTAGTGATATCTGCACACAGGCAGTGATATCTGCACACAGGCAGGGATATCTGTACACAGTCAGGGATATCTGTACACAGGCAGGGATATCTGTACACAGGCAGGGATATCTGCACACAGGCAGGGATATCTGTACACAGGCAGGGATATCTGCACACAGGCAGGGATATCTGCACACAGGCAGGGATATCTGTACACAGGCAGTGATATCTGTACACAGGCAGTGATATCTGCACACAGGCAGGGATATCTGTACACAGGGAGGGATATCCGTACACAGGCAGTGATATCTGTACAGAGGCAGGGATATCTGTACAGAGGCAGGGATATCTGTACACAGGCAGTGATATCTGTACACAGGCAGTGATATCTGCACACAGGCAGGGATATCTGTACACAGGGAGGGATATCTGTACACAGGCAGTGATATCTGTACACAGGCAGGGATATCTGTACACAGGCAGGGATATCTGTACACAGGCAGTGATATCTGTACACAGGCAGTGATATCTGCACACAGGCAGTGATATCTGCACACAGGCAGGGATATCTATACACATTCAGGGATATCTGCACACAGGCAGGGATATCTGTACGCAGGCAGTGATATCTGTACACAGGTAGTGATATCTGCACACAGGCAGGGATATCTGCACACAGGCAGGGATATCTGTACACAAGCAGGGATATCTGTACACAGGCAGGGATATCTGTACACAGGCAGTGATATCTGTACACAGGCAGGGATATCTGTACACAGGCAGGGATATCTGTACACAGGCAGTGATATCTGTACACAGGCAGGGATATCTGTACACAGGCAGGGATATCTGTACACAGGCAGTGATATCTGCACACAGGCAGTGATATCTGCACATAGGCAGTGATATCTGCACACAGGCAGTGATATCTGTACACAGGCAGTGATATCTGTACACAGGCAGGGATATCTGCACACAGGCAGGGATATCTGTACACAGGCAGTGATATCTGCACACAGGCAGGGATATCTGTACACAGGCAGTGATATCTGTACACAGGGAGGGATATCTGTACACAGGCAGTGATATCTGTACACAGGCAGGGATATCTGCACACAGGCAGTGATATCTGTACACAGGCTGTGATATCTGTACACAGGCAGTGATATCTGTACACAGGCAGAGATATCTGTACACAGGCAGTGATATCTGTACACAGTGATATCTGCACACAGGCAGGGATATCTGCACACAGGCAGGGATATCTGCACACAGGCAGTGATATCTGTACAAAGGCAGTGATATCTGCACACAGGCAGGGATATCTGTACACAGGCAGGGATATCTGTACACAGGGAGGGATATCTGTACACAGGCAGTGATATCTGTACACAGGCAGGGATATCTGCACACAGGCAGTGATATCTGTACAAAGGCAGTGATATCTGCACACAGGCAGGGATATCTGTACACAGGCAGGGATATCTGTACACAGGGAGGGATATCTGTACACAGGCAGTGATATCTGTACACAGGCAGGGATATCTGCACACAGGCAGTGATATCTGTACACAGGCAGTGATATCTGTACACAGGCAGTGATATCTGTACACAGGTAGTGATATCTGCACACAGGCAGTGATATCTGCACACAGGCAGGGATATCTGTACACAGTCAGTGATATCTGTACACAGGCAGTGATATCTGCACACAGGCAGTGATATCTGTACACAGGCAGGGATATCTGTACACAGGCAGTGATATCTGCACACAGGCAGGGATATCTGTACACAGGCAGTGATATCTGCACAGAGGCAGTGATATCTGTACACGGGCAGTGATATCTGTACACAGGGAGGGATATCTGTACACAGGCAGTGATATCTGCACACAGGCAGTGATATCTGCACACAGGCAGTGACATCTGTACACAGGCAGTGATATCTGTACACAGGCAGGGATATCTGTACACAGGCAGTGATATCTGCACACAGGCAGGGATATCTGTAAACGGGCAGTGATATCTGTACAGAGGCAGGGATATCTGCACACAGGTAGGGATATCTGCACACAGGCAGGGATATCTGTACACAGGCAGTGATATCTGCACACAGGCAGGGATATCTGTACACAGGCAGGGATATCTGTACACAGGGAGGGATATCTGTACACAGGCAGTGATATCTGCACACAGGCAGTGATATCTGTACACTGGCAGGGATATCTGCACACAGGCAGGGATATCTGCACACAGGCAGGGATATCTGTATACAGGCAATGATATCTGCACACAGGCAGGGATATCTGTACACAGGCAGGGATATCTGTACACAGGGAGGGATATCTGTACACAGGCAGTGATATCTGTACACAGGCAGGGATATCTGCACACAGGCAGTGATATCTGTGCACAGGCAGTGATATCTGTACACAGGCAGTGATATCTGTACACAGGCAGGGATATCTGTACACAGGCAGTGATATCTGTACACAGGCAGTGATATCTGCACACAGGCAGGGATATCTGTACACAGGCAGTGATATCTGTACATAGGCAGGGATATCTGCACACAGGCAGGGATATCTGCACACAGACAGTGATATCTGTACACAGGCAGTGATATCTGCACACAGGCAGGGATATCTGTACACAGGCAGGGATATCTGTACACAGGGAAGGATATCTGTACACAGGCAGTGATATCTGCACACAGGCAGGGATATCTGCACACAGGCAGTGATATCTGCACACAGGCAGTGACATCTGTACACAGGCAGTGATATCTGTACACAGGCAGGGATATCTGTACACAGGCAGTGATATCTGCACACAGGCAGTGATATCTGTACACAGGCAGTGATTTCTGTACACAGGCAGGGATATCTGTACACAGGCAGGTATATCTGCACACAGGCAGGGATATCTGTACACAGGCACTGATATCTGCACACAGGCAGGGATATCTGTACACAGGCAAGGAAATCTGTACACAGGGAGGGATATCTGTACACAGGCAGTGATATCTGCACACAGGCAGTGATATCTGCACACAGGCAGTGATATCTGTACACAGGCAGTGATATCTGTACACAGGCAGGTATATCTGCACACAGGCAGGGATATCTGCACACAGGCAGGGATATCTGTACACAGGCAGGGATATCTGTACACAGGGAGGGATATCTGTACACAGGCAGTGATATCTGCACACAGGCAGTGATATCTGCACACAGGCAGTGATATCTGTACACAGGCAGTGATATCTGTACACAGACAGGGATATCTGCACACAGGCAGGGATATCTGCACACAGGCAGGGATATCTGTACACAGGCAGTGATATCTGCACACAGGCAGGGATATCTGTACACAGGGAGGGATATCTGTACACAGGCAGTGATATCTGTACACAGGCAGGGATATCTGCACACAGGCAGTGATATCTGTACACAGGCTGTGATATCTGTACACAGGCAGTGATATCTGTACACAGGCAGGGATATCTGTACACAGGGAGGGATATCTGTACACAGTCAGGGATATCTGCACACAGGCAGGGATATCTGCACACAGGCAGTGATATCTGTACACAGGGAGTGATATCTGCACACAGGCAGGGATATCTGTACACAGGGAGGGATATCTGTACACAGGCAGGGATATCTGCACACAGGCAGGGATATCTGCACACAGGCAGTGATATCTGTACACAGGCAGTGATATCTGTACACAGGCAGGGGTATCTGTACACAGGCAGGGATATCTGTACACAGGGAGGGATATCTGTACACGGGCAGTGATATCTGTACACAGGCAGTGATATCTGCACACAGGCAGTGACATCTGTACACAGGCAGTGATATCTGTACACAGGCAGGGATATCTGTACACAGGCAGTGATATCTGTACACAGGCAGTGATTTCTGTACACAGGCAGGGATATCTGCACACAAGCAGGGATATCTGTACACAGGCAGTGATATCTGCACACAGGCAGGGATATCTGTACACAGGCAGGGATATCTGTACACAGGGAGGGATATCTGTACACAGGCAGGGATATCTGCACACAGGCAGTGATATCTGCACACAGGCAGTGATATCTGTACACAGGCAGGTATATCTGCACACAGGCAGGGATATCTGCACACAGGCAGGGATATCTGTACACAGGCAGTGATATCTGCACACAGGCAGGGATATCTGTACACAGGCAGGGATATCTGTACACAGGGCGGGATATCTGTACAGAGGCAGGGATATCTGTACACAGGCAGTGATATCTGCACACAGGCAGTGATATCTGCACACAGGCAGGGATATCTGTACACAGGGAGGGATATCTGTACACAGGCAGTGATATCTGTACACAGGCAGGGATATCTGTACACAGGCAGGGATATCTGTACACAGGCAGTGATATCTGTACACAGGCAGTGATATCTGTACACAGGCAGTGATATCTGCACACAGGCAGGGATATCTGCACACAGGCAGGGATATCTATACACATTCAGGGATATCTGCACACAGGCAGGGATATCTGTACGCAGGCAGTGATATCTGTACACAGGCAGTGATATCTGTACACAGGCAGGGATATCTGCACACAGGCAGGGATATCTGCACACAGGCAGGGATATCTGTACACAGGCAGTGATATCTGCACACAGGCAGTGATATCTGTACACAGGCAGGTATATCTGTACACAAGCAGGGATATCTGTACACAGGCAGGGATATCTGTACACAGGCAGTGATATCTGTACACAGGCAGGGATATCTGTACACAGGCAGTGATATCTGTACACAGGCAGTGATATCTGTACACAGGCAGGGATATCTGTACACAGGCAGTGATATCTGTACACATGCAGGGATATCTGTACACAGGCAGGGATATCTGTACACAGGCAGTGATATCTGTACACAGGCAGTGATATCTGTACACAGGCAGGGATATCTGTACACAGGCAGTGATATCTGTACACATGCAGGGATATCTGTACACAGGCAGGGATATCTGTACACAGGCAGTGATATCTGTACACAGGCAGTGATATCTGTACACAGGCAGGGATATCTGTACACAGGCAGGGATATCTGTACACAGGCAATGATATCTGCACACAGGCAGGGATATCTGTACTCAGGCAGGGATATCTGTACACAGGGAGGGATATCTGTACACAGGCAGTGATATCTGTACACAGGCAGGGATATCTGCACACAAGCAGTGATATCTGTACACAGGCAGTGATATCTGTACACAGGCAGTGATATCTGTACACAGGCAGGGATATCTGCACACAGGCAGTGATATCTGTACACAGGCAGTGATATCTGTACACAGGTAGTGATATCTGCACACAGGCAGTGATATCTGCACACAGGCAGGGATATCTGTACACAGGCAGTGATATCTGTACACAGGCAGTGATATCTGCACACAGGCTGTGATATCTGCACACAGGCAGGGATATCTGTACACAGTCAGGGATATCTGTACACAGGCAGGGATATCTGCACACAGGCAGGGATATCTGTACACAGGCAGTGATATCTGTACACAGGTAGTGATATCTGCACACAGGCAGGGATATCTGCACACAGGCAGGGATATCTGTACACAGGCAGTGATATCTGTACACAGGCAGTGATATCTGCACACAGGCAGGGATATCTGTACACAGGGAGGGATATCTGTACACAGGCAGTGATATCTGTACACAGGCAGGGATATCTGTACACAGGGAGGGATATCTGTACACAGGCAGTGATATCTGTACACAGGCAGTGATATCTGCACACAGGCAGGGATATCTGTACACAGGGAGGGATATCTGTACACAGGCAGGGATATCTGTACACAGGCAGGGATATCTGTACACAGGCAGGGATATCTGTACACAGGCAGTGATATCTGCACACAGGCAGTGATATCTGCACACAGGCAGTGATATCTGCACACAGGCAGGGATATCTGCACACAGGCAGGGATATCTATACACATTCAGGGATATCTGCACACAGGCAGGGATATCTGTACGCAGGCAGTGATATCTGTACACAGGTAGTGATATCTGCACACAGGCAGGGATATCTGCACACAGGCAGGGATATCTGTACACAGGCAGGGATATCTGTACACAGGAAGGGATATCTGCACACAGGCAATGATATCTGTACACAGGTAGTGATATCTGCACACAGGCAGTGATATCTGTACACAGGCAGGGATATCTGTACACAAGCAGGGATATCTGTACACAGGCAGGGATATCTGTACACAGGCAGTGATATCTGTACACAGGCAGGGATATCTGTACACAGGCAGTGATATCTGTACACAGGCAGTGATATCTGTACACAGGCAGGGATATCTGTACACAGGCAGTGATATCTGTACACATGCAGTGATATCTGTACACAGTCAGGGATATCTGTACACAGGCAGTGATATCTGTACACAGGCAGTAATATCTGTACACAGGCAGGGATATCTGTACACAGGCAGTGATATCTGTACACAGGCAGGGATATCTGCATACAGACAGGGATATCTGTACACAGGTAGGGATATCTGCACACAGGCAGTGATATCTGCACACAGGCAGTGATATATGCACACAGGCAGTGATATCTGCACACAGGCAGTGATATCTGTACACAGGCAGGGATATCTGCACACAGGCAGGGATATCTGCACACAGGCAGGGATATCTGTACACAGGCAGTGATATCTGCACACAGGCAGGGATATCTGTACACAGGCAGGGATATCTGTACACAAGTAGTGATATCTGCACACAGGCAGTGATATCTGTACACAGGCAGTGATATCTGTACACAGGCAGGGATATCTGCACACAGGCAGTGATATTTGTACACAGGCTGTGATATCTGTACACAGGCAGTGATATCTGTACACAGGCAGGGATATCTGTACACAGGCAGTGATATCTGTACACAGGCAGTGATATCTGCACACAGGCAGGGATATCTGTACACAGGGAGGGATATCTGTACACAGGCAGGGATATCTGCACACAGGCAGGGATATCTGCACACAGGCAGTGATATCTGCACACAGGCAGGGATATCTGCACACAGGCATGGATATCTGTACACAGGCAGGGATATCTGTACACAGGGAGGGATATCTGTACACAGGCAGTGATATCTGTACACAGGCAGTGATATCTGTACACAGGCAGGGATATCTGCACACAGGCAGGGATATCTGTACACAGGCAGGGATATCTGTACACAGGTAGTGATATCTGTACACAGGCAGGGATATCTGTACACAGGCAGGGATATCTGTACACAGGCAGTGATATCTGTACACAGGCAGGGATATCTGTACTCATGCAGGGATATCTGTACACAGGCAGGGATATCTGTACACAGGCAGTGATATCTGTACACAGGCAGTGATATCTGTACACAGGCAGGGATATCTGTACACAGGCAGTGATATCTGTACACAGGCAGGGATATCTGCATACAGACAGGGATATCTGTACACAGGTAGGGATATCTGCACACAGGCAGTGATATCTGCACACAGGCAGTCATATCTGTACACAGGCAGTGATTTTTGTACACATAGTGATATCCGCTCATGTGTGTTAATATCGGTGCACTTGTGTATTATTCCCGGACTATGACTGTATTGTGCAGCTCTGGGATTGTGATATAATGAGTAGATTGGAATTATATGATTAGCCGTCACATTATAATTTACTATAATTGGGATTGCTGAATACAGACACCGCCCGATGAGCTCCGCCCACATGACTCAAACCCCTGATCGCAATCTCGGTAATTCTGGAGAAATGTCTGAGACGTTCCGGGATAAATCACATGAAGAATTCTCTAAGTAACAAAGAGCAAGAATAATAATAATAATGTAGTAATCACATGATATAAACATTCATAGAGAAAGGAAAGTATAAAGTATATGCCCCCCCCCCCTTCCCAGACACAAGAGGGGACCCCGCACTAATAATAGTGACCCTGAATATACCGGGTATATAGCAGATACTAATCTCTATATTATACAAATGAGATTCTGTCTGTCTGTTCTTTATGTGCAACCAAAAAATGGACCGATCTTCACCAAATTTAGCACACAGATACTTCAGGTGTCCGGGAAGGTTTAAGATGAGGCCCCAACTCGCTCAGACGTACCGTTCCGGAGATACAGCTTTCCAAACACCCTGACTCCCCCATTAGCCAATACAAACCTGCAAGTCTTTCACTCATATTCCAACTGCAATACACACGGTCACTCCACATGCACACAGCTTTACTCCAGGTGTATTCAACACCGATATACAAACTGAGATACACGCAACAGAGGATTAGATACGTGCGTCTGCACACTGTATTACACATCAGAGGATTAGATACATGGCTCAAAACACAGTAGCACACACCACAGGATTAGATATGTGTGTCAGCACACATTACCACATGCCGGAGGATTAGATACACGCATCAGCAAACAGTACCACACGGCGGAGGATTAGATAAACAGCTCAGCAGTATCACACAGGGTAGGATTAGATACACAGCTCAGCAGTCAGTATCACACAGGATAGGATTAGATACACAGCTCAGTATACAGTATCACACAGGATAGGATTAGATACACAGCTCACTGTTACACAAGATCACATACACACAGCTTTACTCCAGGTCTCCGTTACAACCGATCGCAGGTTTTTCACTCATATCCAAACTGTGAAGTCCTAAAGGAATAATCAATACTATACCATATAACTGTTCATACATACAGATAGAATATATATCAGTAGAAACAAGGTACTTTGTATACTGTTGGGACTGCTCCACATTCGGCTATTGCTTCTATTTCTATACATTGTATCTGTTTGTATTAGAAGTTATATGTTATTGTATTGATTATTCCTGTTGGTCTTCACTAATTACTATTGATTAACCGTTTGATTTGATTGGTTTGTTCATTGGAAATCCAAACTGAGATACAGAAGATCACATGACGCTTATGGACACACAAACCACATACAGAATACAGCCGTGCAAACCTGGGCAAATCTTATGGGGCCACTACACAAACATAACATGACATATACCCATGTGTAGCCGCGTCCTCCTGCTCGTATATATATATATACGTGTAACATAGAGACCCTATATCATGTGTATACATGGCCAGTAATAGTATATATAGTGTATAGAGACCCTATATCATGTGTATACATAGCCAGTAATAGTATATATAGTGTATAGAGACCCTATATCATGTGTATACATAACCAGTAATAGTATATATAGTGTATAGAGACCCTATATCATGTGTATACATGGCCAGTAATAGTATATATAGTGTATAGAGACCCTATATCATGTGTATACATGGCCAGTAATAGTATATATAGTGTATAGAGACCCTATATCATGTGTATACATGGCCAGTAATAGTATATATAGTGTATAGAGACCCTATATCATGTGTATACATAGCCAGTAATAGTATATATAGTGTATAGAGACCCTATATCATGTGTATACATAACCAGTAATAGTATATATAGTGTATAGAGACCCTATATCATGTGTATACATGGCCAGTAATAGTATATATAGTGTATAGAGACCCTATATCATGTGTATACATGGCCAGTAATAGTATATATAGTGTATAGAGACCCTATATCATGTGTATACATGGCCAGTAATAGTATATATAGTGTATAGAGACCCTATATCATGTATACATGGCCAGTAATAGTATATATAGTGTATAGAGACTCTATATCATGTATACATAACCAGTAATAGTATATATAGTGTATAGAGACCCTATATCATGTATACATAGCCAGTAATAGTATATATAGTGTATAGAGACCCTATATCATGTGTATACATAGCCAGTAATAGTATATATAGTGTATAGAGACCCTATATCATGTGTATACATGGCCAGTAATAGTATATATAGTGTATAGAGACCCTATATCATGTATACATAACCAGTAATAGTATATATAGTGTATAGAGACCCTATATCATGTATACATAGCCAGTAATAGTATATATAGTGTATAGAGACCCTATATCATGTATACATAACCAGTAATAGTATATATAGTGTATAGAGACCCTATATCATGTATACATGGCCAGTAATAGTATATATAGTGTATAGAGACCCTATATCATGTATTCATAACCAGTAATAGTATATATAGTGTATAGAGACCCTATATCATGTATACATAACCAGTAATAGTATATATATAGTGTATAGAGACCCTATATCATGTATACATGGCCAGTAATAGTATATATAGTGTATAGAGACCCTATATCATTTATACATGGCCAGTAATAGTATATATAGTGTATAGAGACCCTATATCATGTATACATGGCCAGTAATAGTATATATAGTGTATATAGACCCTATATCATGTGTATACATAACCAGTAATAGTATATATAGTGTATAGAGACCCTATATCATGTATACATAGCCAGTAATAGTATATATAGTGTATAGAGACCCTATATCATGTATATACATGGCCAGTAATAGTATATATAGTGTATAGAGACCCTATATCATGTATACATAACCAGTAATAGTATATATATAGTGTATAGAGACCCTATATCATGTGTATACATAGCCAGTAATAGTATATATAGTGTATAGAGACCCTATATCATGTATACATAACCAGTAATAGTATATATAGTGTATAGAGACCCTATATCATGTGTATACATAACCAGTAATAGTATATATAGTGTATAGAGACCCTATATCATGTATACATAACCAGTAATAGTATATATAGTGTATAGAGACCCTATATCATGTGTATACATAGCCAGTAATAGTATATATAGTGTATAGAGACCCTATATCATGTATATACATGGCCAGTAATAGTATATATAGTGTATAGAGACCCTATATCATGTATACATGGCCAGTAATAGTATATATAGTGTATAGAGACCCTATATCATGTGTATACATAGCCATTAATAGTATATATAGTGTATAGAGACCCTACGTCATGTATATACATAACCAGTAATAGTATATATAGTGTATAGAGACCCTATATCATGTATACATAGCCAGTAATAGTATATATAGTGTATAGAGACCCTACGTCATGTATATACATAACCAGTAATAGTATATATAGTGTATAGAGACCCTATATCATGTGTATACATGGCCAGTAATAGTATATATAGTGTATAGAGACCCTATATCATGTATACATAACCAGTAATAGTATATATAGTGTATAGAGACCCTATATCATGTATACATAACCAGTAATAGTATATATAGTGTATAGAGACCCTATATCATGTATACATGATCAGTAATAGTATATATAGTGTATAGAGACCCTATATCATGTGTATACATGGCCAGTAATAGTATATATAGTGTATAGAGACCCTATATCATGTATACATAACCAGTAATAGTATATATAGTGTATAGAGACCCTATATCATGTGTATACATGGCCAGTAATAGTATATATAGTGTATAGAGACCCTATATCATGTGTATACATAACCAGTAATAGTATATATAGTGTATAGAGACCCTATATCATGTATACATAACCAGTAATAGTATATATAGTGTATAGAGACCCTATATCATGTATACATAACCAGTAATAGTATATATAGTGTATAGAGACCCTATATCATGTGTATACATGGCCAGTAATAGTATATATAGTGTATAGAGACCCTATATCATGTGTATACATAACCAGTAATAGTATATATAGTGTATAGAGACCCTATATCATGTATACATAACCAGTAATAGTATATATAGTGTATAGAGACCCTATATCATGTATACATAACCAGTAATAGTATATATAGTGTATAGAGACCCTATATCATGTATACATAACCAGTAATAGTATATATATAGTGTATAGAGACCCTATATCATGTGTATACATGGCCAGTAATAGTATATATAGTGTATAGAGACCCTATATCATGTATACATAGCCAGTAATAGTATATATAGTGTATAGAGACCCTATATCATGTATACATAACCAGTAATAGTATATATAGTGTATAGAGACCCTATATCATGTGTATACATGGCCAGTAATAGTATATATAGTGTATAGAGACCCTATATCATGTGTATACATAACCAGTAATAGTATATATAGTGTATAGAGACCCTATATCATGTATACATAACCAGTAATAGTATATATAGTGTATAGAGACCCTATATCATGTGTATACATGGCCAGTAATAGTATATATAGTGTATAGAGACCCTATATCATGTGTATACATGATCAGTAATAGTATATATATAGTGTATAGAGACCCTATATCATGTGTATACATAACCAGTAATAGTATATATAGTGTATAGAGACCCTATATCATGTATACATAACCAGTAATAGTATATATAGTGTATAGAGACCCTATATCATGTGTATACATGGCCAGTAATAGTATATATAGTGTATAGAGACCCTATATCATGTGTATACATGATCAGTAATAGTATATATAGTGTATAGAGACCCTATATCATGTGTATACATGATCAGTAATAGTATATATATAGTGTATAGAGACCCTATATCATGTGTATACATAACCAGTAATAGTATATATAGTGTATAGAGACCCTATATCATGTATACATAACCAGTAATAGTATATATAGTGTATAGAGACCCTATATCATGTGTATACATGGCCAGTAATAGTATATATAGTGTATAGAGACCCTATATCATGTGTATACATGATCAGTAATAGTATATATATAGTGTATAGAGACCCTATATCATGTGTATACATAACCAGTAATAGTATATATAGTGTATAGAGACCCTATATCATGTATACATGATCAGTAATAGTATATATAGTGTATAGAGACCCTATATCATGTATACATGATCAGTAATAGTATATATAGTGTATAGAGACCCTATATCATGTGTATACATAGCCAGTAATAGTATATATAGTGTATAGAGACCCTATATCATGTATACATGATCAGTAATAGTATATATAGTGTATAGAGACCCTATATCATGTGTATACATAGCCAGTAATAGTATACATAGTGTATAGAGACCCTATATCATGTATACATGGCCAGTAATAGTATATATAGTGTATAGAGACCCTATATCATGTATATACATAACCAGTAATAATATATAAGCTGTAACACAGAGACCGTAAAACTGCACCAAGATGCCCTGTGTGACCTGCAGCATGTTTTGCTGTATGAGCGATGAGAACCATTATTGTCACTTTCAGTTTTTCGTGTTTTTTGGCCTTTTATCCTGGAGGGGAGATTTTATTTTTTGTTGTTTTTCTTTTGGATACAGAAAGTCCCTTCAGCCCCGAACGAAGAGGAAGAAATCCAACTACAGGCGGCGCTGAGCCAGAGCAAAGAGGAGTACGAGAAGGTATGTCACATATGTAACATGTATGTGGCCTGTGGTCATAGTATATATGTACACATGACATTATCATCACTGGATAGATGAGACACACACAACACGTATGACCAATGGATAGATGAGACACACATGACACGTATGACCACTGGATAGATGAGACACACATTACACGTATGACCACTGGATAGATGAGACACACACAATACGTATGACCACTGGATAGATGAGACACACACGACACGTATGACCACTGGATAGATGAGACACACATGACACGTATGACCACTGGATAGATGAGACACACACAATACGTATGACCACTGGATAGATGAGACACACACGACACGTATGACCACTGGATAGATGAGACACACATGACACGTATGACCACTGGATAGGTGAGACACACATGACACGTATGACCACTGGATAGATGAGACACACACAATACGTATGAAAACTGGATAGATGAGACACACATGACACATATGACCACTGGATATGTGAGACACACATGACACGTATGACCACTGGATAGGTGAGACACACACGACACGTATGACCACTGGATAGGTGAGACACACACGACACGTATGACCACTGGATAGATGAGACACACATGACACGTATGAAAACTGGATAGATGAGACACACATGACACGTATGACGACTGGATATGTGAGACACACATGACACGTATGACCACTGGATAGGTGAGACACACATGACACGTATGACCACTGGATAGATGAGACACACATGACACGTATAAAAACTGGATAGATGAGACACACATGACACGTATGACCACTGGATATGTGAGACACACATGACACGTATGACCACTGGATAGATGAGACACACATGACACGTATGACCACTGGATAGGTGAGACACACATGACACGTATGACCACTGGATAGATGAGACACACATGACACGTATGACCACTGGATAGATGAGACACACATGACACGTATGACCACTGGATAGATGAGACACACATGACACGTATGACCACTGGATAGATGAGACACACATGACACGTATGACCACTGGATAGGTGAGACACACACGACACTTATGACCACTGGATAGGTGAGACACACACGACACGTATGACCACTGGATAGATGAGACACACATGACACGTATGACCACTGGATATGTGTGACACACATGACATGTATGACCACTGGATAGATGAGACACACATGACACGTATGACCACTGGATAGATGAGACACACATGACACGTATGACCACTGGATAGATTAGACACACACAATACATATGACCACTGGATATATGACACACACACACACGACACGTATGACCACTGGATAGATGAGACACACATGACACGTATGACCACTGGATAGGTGAGACACATATGACACGTATGACCACTGGATAGGTGAGACACACACGACACGTATGACCACTGGATAGATGAGACACACATGTCACGTTTGACCACTGGGTAGGTGAGACACACATGACACGTATGACCACTGGATATATGAGACACACATGACACATATGACCACTGGGTAGGTGAGACACACATGACACGTATGACCACTGGATAGGTGAGACACACACGACACGTATGACCACTGGATAGATGAGACACACATGACACGTATGAAAACTGGATAGATGAGACACACATGACACATATGACGACTGGATATGTGAGACACACATGACACGTATGACCACTGGATAGGTGAGACACACATGACACGTATGACCACTGGATAGATGAGAAACATCTCCTGTAACATTAGTAGTAAAGAAATAAATGCAGTCTTGCCCTCCACTTTTTCATTACCTTTGAATAACACAGTTAGGGAACACACGATTACACAAAATCTAATCGATGCGGATTATTATCGTGAGAATGCCATTAAGACCATTGATTCTTTCCCTGTAACCAGAACAAATGCTGATTTCTACCCCATTAATTCCAGGGGTTGTAATTATATATTATACCAACAGAAAGTTGAAGAAGAGTTAATTAGATTAGAAAAAGAATGCAATTTTAAAAAAATCAAGCACAATCTAAACAATAAAGAATTCAAGGCATTACAAGAACTTAAGAGAGATAAAAACTTAGTCATCAAAAAGGCGGACAAAGGGGGCAAAATCGCAGTGCTTAATAGAACGGACTATGTGAACGGCTGTTTAAAAATTATTCAGGATGAAAAAATATACAAACTCCTTACCTTCAATCCCACCAATAAATTTAATGAAGAACTCAAGACCTTAATCCAGGAAGGGGAATCGCTAGGTATCTTTGATAAAAGAGAGAGTGAATATCTTTATATTAGCAAACCCCAAATTCCGATCCTATATGGCCTTCCTAAACTCCACAAAAACCTAAATCCACCACCTTTGCGCCCTATTATCTCCAGTCGCAATTCTATCTTTGAAAGGATTTCTAGTTGGCTTGATTCCATTCTCCAGCCTTTAGTTAAAAGAACAGGAGGCTATATAAAGGACAGCAAGGAAATTCTTAAATGTTTTTCTAATTTTCCCTGGAGACATGATTTTAGTTGGTTATCATGCGATATTTGCGCATTGTACCCCAGTATACCACATCAGGAAGCGTTGGAGGCTCTTGGCTTCCACTTATATAAATACAGCACCTTCACCGCACCCGTGTGTGAATATATCATTTCGGTAGCTTCTTTTTTGTTAAGTCACAATTATTTTTTATTTGAATATAAGTTTTATTTGCAAATTTGTGGGGCACCTATGGGTGCCCCATTTTCACCTTCTTTATCTAATTTAGTGCTAGCTCATTGGGAAGAGGTATCTATTTTTAATTTGTCTAATCCGTTTTCTTCATTTCTGTTCTGGTATGGGCGCTACATTGACGATATCCTTATCGTCTGGATGGGTGATGTAGCGCCCATACCAGAATTTATTTCTTATTTAAATAATAATTATTTGGGTTTAGAATTTACGTTCATTCATGATTTACACAGCATTTGCTTTTTAGATGTCAAACTCACGGGTGTGGTGAAGGATAATGCAGTGAGTACAACACTTTATAGAAAGCCCTCTTCGGGAAATACCATTCTAAGAGGTAATAGCTGCCATCCTAATCATACTCTCAATAGTATTCCAGTTGGTGAATTAATCAGATGCAAACGAGCATGCAGTGGAGAAGTAACATATAAAGAACTAAGCTTGGAAACGATCAATAGATTAAAAGACAGAAGTTATTCAGACAGAATACTTAATGAAGCAGTAAAAAAAGTTGATCTAAAGGAAAGAATTTATTTATTAGATGACAACAAAAAAGATACACAGGACAAATTAGAGGACAAAAGAATTGTATTTTCCACTCCATATAGCTTGGAATACAATAAAATTGTTAACATAATAAAAAAGAATTTACCCATATTACAAACTGATCCAATTACTAACAAAATATTGGATGGAGGAATACGCTGTGTAGCTAAAAGATGTAGAACTCTAGGTGATGATTTGTCCCCTAGCTACTTACCTGCCGAAGTAGAGGTTAGTTCACATCGCATAGGATTTAGGGGCTGCGGTTTTCCAAAATGTATTGTCTGCAAATACGCTATATTTTCCAACGAATTCAATAGCCTTGCATCTAATTTTACTGTCAAGTTAAGAACACATCTTAACTGTCAAAGTTTTAATGTAGTTTATTGCATTAGATGTATTATATGCGATAAAGATTATATTGGATGTACTACACGCAAACTAAAAATTCGCATATCAGAACATCTAAGGGATTGTACTAAAGTTGGCACGGAAAACATATCGGGAGCAGCACAACACTTTGCGTCTGTACACAAGGGTCAGCTTGAGTCGCTGCGTTTTTTTGCATTAGAGGAAATCAAAGAACCAGCAAGGGGGGGTAATTGTAGAAAACTCCTCTTGGAAAGAGAAGCGTTTTATATTTTCAAATTTAATAGTCGGAGTCCATATGGGCTCAATTTAAGATCGGATCTTATGTACATTTATTAAACCTTTCCATTATATGTTATATCAACAATCTACCATACTGACATGCTGTAGGTTTCCTGTTTAGGATTCGTCAGACACGGTAGGATCGTTTATTTAACTTGCATA
This sequence comes from Leptodactylus fuscus, assembly GCF_031893055.1. NCBI lineage: Eukaryota > Metazoa > Chordata > Amphibia > Anura > Leptodactylidae > Leptodactylus > Leptodactylus fuscus. The sequence continues at coordinate 404,506 of NW_027440423.1, forward strand.
TAGGCAGGACTTTTTCATTGGTTAATGCTGGTCACGTGATTCAGACAGCCTATGAGCGGCGGGTGCTGTTCATTGGTGGTTTTAGGTCACGTGACTATCTCATTCAGAAAAAGAAGGTTTGGTTACATCCTAGTAGAAGGTTACAGAACTACGGCACTCTTGTGAGTCTATAAAGTTCCGGTTTTTTGATATATTGTAAAGGTATGTGTTATAATAATGTACTGTTCAAAGTTTAATGATTAAGATGTTTAATACTATTGGATGTTGATAGATTATTAGTCCGATTTGTACGTTGTACTATACGATATTGAGATAGCAGGCAACAACAAAGTTATTCAGTTCAGGTGTTTTCTTGCAAGTGTGAAGGGTATTTAAAACCTAGGATACCAGTGCAGTATTAGGCTATGACTAAGGGGTACAGCATACCCAGAAACGCGTCAGCCAGTTCTTGGGTTTTTAAATGCACTTTTGTGTTTATCACTGTCACATATAATTTTTACATTGGATTTACCCATTTTTATATGGACAATTAAAGACTAATTTTTAAGTGAATCTCAGGAGTGCGGACTGGAATATTTTTCTACTAATAGATGAGACACACATGACACGTATGAAAACTGGATAGATGAGACACACATGACACGTATGAAAACTGGATAGATGAGACACACATGAAACGTATGACCACTGGATAGGTGAGACACACATGACACGTATGCCCACTGGATAGATGAGACACACATGACACGTATGACCACTGGATAGATGAGACACACATGACACTTATGACCACTGGATAGGTGAGACACACACGACACGTATGACCACAGGATAGATGAGACACACATGACACGTATGACCACTGGATAGGTGAGACACACACAACACTTATGACCACTGGATAGGTGAGACACACACGACACGTATGACCACTGGATAGGTGAGACACACATGACACGTATGACCACTGGATATGTGTGACACACATGACACGTATACCACTGGATAGATGAGACACACATGACACGTATGACCACTGGATATATGAGACACACATGACATGTATGACCACTGGATAGGTGAGACACACATGACACGTATGACCACTGGATAGATGAGACACACATGACACATATGACCACTGGATAGATGAGACACACATGACACGTATGACCACTGGATAGATGAGACACACATGACACGTATGACCACTGGATAGGTGAGACACACATGACACGTATGACCACTGGATAGATGAGACACACATGACACATATAACCACTGGATAGGTGAGACACACATGACACGTATGACCACTGGATAGATGAGACACACATGACACATATAACCACTGGATAGGTGAGACACACACGACACGTATGACCACTGGATAGGTGAGACACACATGACACGTATGACCACTGGATAGGTGAGACACACATGACACGTATGACCACTGGATAGATGAGACACACATGACACATATAACCACTGGATAGATGAGACACACACGACACGTATGACCACTGGATAGGTGAGACACACATGACACATATAACCACTGGATAGATGAGACACACATGACACGTATGACCACTGGATAGATGAGACACACATGACACATATAACCACTGGATAGGTGAGACACACACGAGTCTGAGCCCTTTCATTTGTCACAGTCTGGACAACCTCACAGGGTAACGTCACGTATGGCTGACAGAAGGCACCGATGTGCTGATTATATGATATATATGTGACATGACCTCATGATACCGTCTGGTCTTTATATAGGAGCAAAAGGCCAAACAGGGGGAGATATCGCTGATCGCCAACGCCTTAATGGAGACGCAACTGACGGGGGAGAAGGATCAGAAGGCGACTGAGAAGAGAAGCGAGGTAACCCTGCGCCTGTCCGTATACTGCCTGACTTATATATACTGTATATACCTACATCTATCTATGTAATATGTGTGCCTCTCCCTGGATATACCTGCACAGTGCATGTATATAGATGTATAGGTGACACCTACCAGTATATTCATTGTATTCCAGGAGGAATAATAGAGGAACAAGACGAGCCAGAGATCTATAGAAGTATTCCCTTATCTATACAGGTGTCAGGACATGTGAGAGGTCGCAGTATACAGCCTGATCCTCTCTGACACGGGAGGGGGTGGTGTTATTATATTTGGGGTCCTCGGGGGCCCCTGTGCTCATAGTTACCCATTAGAGTGATGTGTCCGCGCCTGTCACTGCTGAGATCCTTCCGGTAAATGAGGCTCTGTAGGCTTACGTGGCGACTTATTGGCTCTCCTGATATATACAGTGACTGACACATGACTAGTCTGATTTATATTATACCCCGTAATGACCGCCATATATCTGACTAATAGGAACTCGTATCACTGTCTGTGCAGGCCTGTCCTATATCTAATCCCATCTGTATACTGAGCTGTATACTATTCTATATACAGAGGAGCAGATTGTATATAGTGTCCTATCTACAGGTTATAGAGGAGCAGATTGTATATAGTGTCCTATCTACAGGTTATAGAGGAGCAGATTGTATATAGTGTCCTATCTACAGGTTATAGAGGAGCAGATTGTATATAGTGTCCTATCTACAGGTTATAGAGGAGCAGATTGTATATAGTGTCCTATCTACAGGTTATAGAGCAGATTGTATATAGTGTCCTATCTACAGGTTATAGAGGAGCAGATTGTATATAGTGTCCTATCTACAGGTTATAGAGCAGATTGTATATAGTGTCCTATCTACAGGTTATAGAGGAGCAGATTGTATATAGTGTCCTATCTACAGGTTATAGAGGAGCAGATTGTATATAGTGTCCTATCTACAGGTTATAGAGGAGCAGATTGTATATAGTGTCCTATCTACAGGTTATAGAGGAGCAGATTGTATATAGTGTCCTATCTACAGGTTATAGAGGAGCAGATTGTATATAGTGTCCTATCTACAGGTTATAGAGCAGATTGTATATAGTGTCCTATCTACAGGTTATAGAGGAGCAGATTGTATATAGTGTCCTATCTACAGGTTATAGAGCAGATTGTATATAGTGTCCTATCTACAGGTTATAGAGCAGATTGTATATAGTGTCCCATCTACAGGTTATAGAGGAGCAGATTGTATATAGTGTCCTATCTACAGGTTATAGAGGAGCAGATTGTATATAGTGTCCTATCTACAGGTTATAGAGCAGATTGTATATAGTGTCCTATCTACAGATTATAGAGGAGCAGATTGTATATAGTGTCCTATCTACAGGTTATAGAGGAGCAGATTGTATATAGTGTCCTATCTACAGGTTATAGAGGAGCAGATTGTATATAGTGTCCTATCTACAGGTTATAGAGGAGCAGATTGTATATAGTGTCCTATCTACAGGTTATAGAGGAGCAGATTGTATATAGTGTCCTATCTACAGGTTATAGAGCAGATTGTATATAGTGTCCTATCTACAGGTTATAGAGCAGATTGTATATAGTGTCCTATCTACAGGTTATAGAGGAGCAGATTGTATATAGTGTCCTATCTACAGGTTATAGAGGAGCAGATTGTATATAGTGTCCTGTCTACAGGTTATAGAGGGGCAGATTGTATATAGTGTCCTATCTACAGGTTATAGAGGAGCAGATTGTATATAGTGTCCTATCTACAGGTTATAGAGCAGATTGTATATAGTGTCCTATCTACAGGTTATAGAGGAGCAGATTGTATATAGTGTCCTATCTACAGGTTATAGAGGAGCAGATTGTATATAGTGTCCTATCTACAGGTTATAGAGGGGCAGATTGTATATAGTGTCCTATCTACAGGTTATAGAGCAGATTGTATATAGTGTCCTATCTACAGGTTATAGAGGAGCAGATTGTATATAGTGTCCTATCTACAGGTTATAGAGGAGCAGATTGTATATAGTGTCCTATCTATAGGTTATAGAGGGGCAGATTGTATATAGTGTCCTATCTACAGGTTATAGAGGAGCAGATTGTATATAGTGTCCTATCTACAGGTTATAGAGGAGCAGATTGTATATAGTGTCCTATCTATAGGTTATAGAGGGGCAGATTGTATATAGTGTCCTATCTACAGGTTATAGAGGAGCAGATTGTATATAGTGTCCTATCTACAGGTTATATAGAGCAGATTGTATATAGTGTCCTATCTATAGGTTATAGAGGGGCAGATTGTATATAGTGTCCTATCTACAGGTTATAGAGGAGCAGATTGTATATAGTGTCCTATCTACAGGTTATATAGAGCAGATTGTATATAGTGTCCTATCTACAGGTTATAGAGGAGCAGATTGTATATAGTGTCCTATCTACAGGTTATAGAGGAGCAGATTGTATATAGTGTCCTATCTACAGGTTATAGAGGAGCAGATTGTATATAGTGTCCTATCTACAGGTTATAGAGGAGCAGATTGTATATAGTGTCCTATCTACAGGTTATAGAGCAGATTGTATATAGTGTCCTATCTATAGGTTATAGAGCAGATTGTATATAGTGTCCTATCTATAGGTTATAGAGCAGATTGTATATAGTGTCCTATCTACAGGTTACAGAGGAGCAGATTGTATATAGTGTCCTATCTACAGGTTATAGAGGAGCAGATTGTATATAGTGTCCTATCTACAGGTTATAGAGCAGATTGTATATAGTGTCCTATCTACAGGTTATAGAGGGGCAGATTGTATATAGTGTCCTATCTACAGGTTATAGAGGAGCAGATTGTATATAGTGTCCTATCTACAGGTTATAGAGCAGATTGTATATAGTGTCCTATCTACAGGTTATAGAGGAGCAGATTGTATATAGTGTCCTATCTACAGGTTATAGAGGGGCAGATTGTATATAGTGTCCTATCTACAGGTTATAGAGCAGATTGTATATAGTGTCCTATCTACAGGTTATAGAGCAGATTGTATATAGTGTCCTATCTACAGGTTATAGAGCAGATTGTATATAGTGTCCTATCTACAGGTTATAGAGGAGCAGATTGTATATAGTGTCCTATCTACAGGTTATAGAGCAGATTGTATATAGTGTCCTATCTACAGGTTATAGAGGAGCAGATTGTATATAGTGTCCTATCTACAGGTTATAGAGCAGATTGTATATAGTGTCCTATCTACAGGTTATAGAGGGGCAGATTGTATATAGTGTCCTATCTACAGGTTATAGAGCAGATTGTATATAGTGTCCTATCTACAGGTTATAGAGCAGATTGTATATAGTGTCCTATCTACAGGTTATAGAGGAGCAGATTGTATATAGTGTCCTATCTACAGGTTATAGAGGGGCAGATTGTATATAGTGTCCTATCTACAGGTTATAGAGGAGCAGATTGTATATAGTGTCCTATCTACAGGTTATACAGGAGCAGATTGTATATAGTGTCCTATCTACAGGTTATAGAGGAGCAGATTGTATATAGTGTCCTATCTACAGGTTATAGAGGAGCAGATTGTATATAGTGTCCTATCTACAGGTTATAGAGGGGCAGATTGTATATAGTGTCCTATCTACAGGTTATAGAGCAGATTGTATATAGTGTCCTATCTACAGGTTATAGAGCAGATTGTATATAGTGTCCCATCTACAGGTTATAGAGGAGCAGATTGTATATAGTGTCCTATCTACAGGTTATAGAGGAGCAGATTGTATATAGTGTCCTATCTACAGGTTATAGAGCAGATTGTATATAGTGTCCTATCTACAGATTATAGAGGAGCAGATTGTATATAGTGTCCTATCTACAGGTTATAGAGGAGCAGATTGTATATAGTGTCCTATCTACAGGTTATAGAGGAGCAGATTGTATATAGTGTCCTATCTACAGGTTATAGAGGAGCAGATTGTATATAGTGTCCTATCTACAGGTTATAGAGGAGCAGATTGTATATAGTGTCCTATCTACAGGTTATAGAGCAGATTGTATATAGTGTCCTATCTACAGGTTATAGAGCAGATTGTATATAGTGTCCTATCTACAGGTTATAGAGGAGCAGATTGTATATAGTGTCCTATCTACAGGTTATAGAGGAGCAGATTGTATATAGTGTCCTGTCTACAGGTTATAGAGGGGCAGATTGTATATAGTGTCCTATCTACAGGTTATAGAGGAGCAGATTGTATATAGTGTCCTATCTACAGGTTATAGAGCAGATTGTATATAGTGTCCTATCTACAGGTTATAGAGGAGCAGATTGTATATAGTGTCCTATCTACAGGTTATAGAGGAGCAGATTGTATATAGTGTCCTATCTACAGGTTATAGAGGGGCAGATTGTATATAGTGTCCTATCTACAGGTTATAGAGCAGATTGTATATAGTGTCCTATCTACAGGTTATAGAGGAGCAGATTGTATATAGTGTCCTATCTACAGGTTATAGAGGAGCAGATTGTATATAGTGTCCTATCTATAGGTTATAGAGGGGCAGATTGTATATAGTGTCCTATCTACAGGTTATAGAGGAGCAGATTGTATATAGTGTCCTATCTACAGGTTATAGAGGAGCAGATTGTATATAGTGTCCTATCTATAGGTTATAGAGGGGCAGATTGTATATAGTGTCCTATCTACAGGTTATAGAGGAGCAGATTGTATATAGTGTCCTATCTACAGGTTATATAGAGCAGATTGTATATAGTGTCCTATCTATAGGTTATAGAGGGGCAGATTGTATATAGTGTCCTATCTACAGGTTATAGAGGAGCAGATTGTATATAGTGTCCTATCTACAGGTTATATAGAGCAGATTGTATATAGTGTCCTATCTACAGGTTATAGAGGAGCAGATTGTATATAGTGTCCTATCTACAGGTTATAGAGGAGCAGATTGTATATAGTGTCCTATCTACAGGTTATAGAGGAGCAGATTGTATATAGTGTCCTATCTACAGGTTATAGAGGAGCAGATTGTATATAGTGTCCTATCTACAGGTTATAGAGCAGATTGTATATAGTGTCCTATCTATAGGTTATAGAGCAGATTGTATATAGTGTCCTATCTATAGGTTATAGAGCAGATTGTATATAGTGTCCTATCTACAGGTTACAGAGGAGCAGATTGTATATAGTGTCCTATCTACAGGTTATAGAGGAGCAGATTGTATATAGTGTCCTATCTACAGGTTATAGAGCAGATTGTATATAGTGTCCTATCTACAGGTTATAGAGGGGCAGATTGTATATAGTGTCCTATCTACAGGTTATAGAGGAGCAGATTGTATATAGTGTCCTATCTACAGGTTATAGAGCAGATTGTATATAGTGTCCTATCTACAGGTTATAGAGGAGCAGATTGTATATAGTGTCCTATCTACAGGTTATAGAGGGGCAGATTGTATATAGTGTCCTATCTACAGGTTATAGAGCAGATTGTATATAGTGTCCTATCTACAGGTTATAGAGCAGATTGTATATAGTGTCCTATCTACAGGTTATAGAGCAGATTGTATATAGTGTCCTATCTACAGGTTATAGAGGAGCAGATTGTATATAGTGTCCTATCTACAGGTTATAGAGCAGATTGTATATAGTGTCCTATCTACAGGTTATAGAGGAGCAGATTGTATATAGTGTCCTATCTACAGGTTATAGAGCAGATTGTATATAGTGTCCTATCTACAGGTTATAGAGGGGCAGATTGTATATAGTGTCCTATCTACAGGTTATAGAGCAGATTGTATATAGTGTCCTATCTACAGGTTATAGAGCAGATTGTATATAGTGTCCTATCTACAGGTTATAGAGGAGCAGATTGTATATAGTGTCCTATCTACAGGTTATAGAGGGGCAGATTGTATATAGTGTCCTATCTACAGGTTATAGAGGAGCAGATTGTATATAGTGTCCTATCTACAGGTTATACAGGAGCAGATTGTATATAGTGTCCTATCTACAGGTTATAGAGGAGCAGATTGTATATAGTGTCCTATCTACAGGTTATAGAGGAGCAGATTGTATATAGTGTCCTATCTACAGGTTATAGAGGGGCAGATTGTATATAGTGTCCTATCTACAGGTTATAGAGCAGATTGTATATAGTGTCCTATCTACAGGTTATAGAGGAGCAGATTGTATATAGTGTCCTATCTACAGGTTATAGAGGAGCAGATTGTATATAGTGTCCTATCTACAGGTTATAGAGGAGCAGATTGTATATAGTGTCCTATCTACAGGTTATAGAGCAGATTGTATATAGTGTCCTATCTACAGGTTATAGAGGAGCAGATTGTATATAGTGTCCTATCTACAGGTTATAGAGGAGCAGATTGTATATAGTGTCCTATCTACAGGTTATAGAGGGGCAGATTGTATATAGTGTCCTATCTACAGGTTATAGAGCAGATTGTATATAGTGTCCTATCTACAGGTTATAGAGGAGCAGATTGTATATAGTGTCCTATCTACAGGTTATAGAGGAGCAGATTGTATATAGTGTCCTATCTATAGGTTATAGAGGGGCAGATTGTATATAGTGTCCTATCTACAGGTTATAGAGGAGCAGATTGTATATAGTGTCCTATCTACAGGTTATAGAGGAGCAGATTGTATATAGTGTCCTATCTATAGGTTATAGAGGGGCAGATTGTATATAGTGTCCTATCTACAGGTTATAGAGGAGCAGATTGTATATAGTGTCCTATCTACAGGTTATATAGAGCAGATTGTATATAGTGTCCTATCTACAGGTTATAGAGGAGCAGATTGTATATAGTGTCCTATCTACAGGTTATAGAGGAGCAGATTGTATATAGTGTCCTATCTACAGGTTATAGAGGAGCAGATTGTATATAGTGTCCTATCTACAGGTTATAGAGGAGCAGATTGTATATAGTGTCCTATCTACAGGTTATAGAGCAGATTGTATATAGTGTCCTATCTATAGGTTATAGAGCAGATTGTATATAGTGTCCTATCTATAGGTTATAGAGCAGATTGTATATAGTGTCCTATCTACAGGTTACAGAGGAGCAGATTGTATATAGTGTCCTATCTACAGGTTATAGAGGAGCAGATTGTATATAGTGTCCTATCTACAGGTTATAGAGCAGATTGTATATAGTGTCCTATCTACAGGTTATAGAGGGGCAGATTGTATATAGTGTCCTATCTACAGGTTATAGAGCAGATTGTATATAGTGTCCTATCTACAGGTTATAGAGGAGCAGATTGTATATACTGTCCTATCTACAGGTTATAGAGGGGCAGATTGTATATAGTGTCCTATCTACAGGTTATAGAGGGGCAGATTGTATATAGTGTCCTATCTACAGGTTATAGAGCAGATTGTATATAGTGTCCTATCTACAGGTTATAGAGCAGATTGTATATAGTGTCCTATCTACAGGTTATAGAGGAGCAGATTGTATATAGTGTCCTATCTACAGGTTATAGAGGAGCAGATTGTATATAGTGTCCTATCTACAGGTTATAGAGGAGCAGATTGTATATAGTGTCCTATCTACAGGTTATACAGGAGCAGATTGTATATAGTGTCCTATCTACAGGTTATAGAGGAGCAGATTGTATATAGTGTCCTATCTACAGGTTATAGAGGAGCAGATTGTATATAGTGTCCTATCTACAGGTTATAGAGGAGCAGATTGTATATAGTGTCCTATCTACAGGTTATAGAGGAGCAGATTGTATATAGTGTCCTATCTACAGGTTATAGAGGAGCAGATTGTATATAGTGTCCTATCTACAGGATATAGAGGATCAGATTGTATATAGTGTCCTATCTACAGGTTATAGAGGAGCAGATTGTATATAGTGTCCTATCTACAGGTTATACAGGAGCAGATTGTATATAGTGTCCTATCTACAGGTTATAGAGCAGATTGTATATAGTGTCCTATCTACAGGTTATAGAGGAGCAGATTGTATATAGTGTCCTATCTACAGGTTATAGAGGAGCAGATTGTATATAGTGTCCTATCTACAGGTTATAGAGGAGCAGATTGTATATAGTGTCCTATCTACAGGTTATAGAGGAGCAGATTGTATATAGTGTCCTATCTACAGGTTATAGAGGGGCAGATTGTATATAGTGTCCTATCTACAGGTTATAGAGGGGCAGATTGTATATAGTGTCCTATCTACAGGTTATAGAGGGGCAGATTGTATATAGTGTCCTATCTACAGGTTATAGAGGAGCAGATTGTATATAGTGTCCTATCTACAGGTTATACAGGAGCAGATTGTATATAGTGTCCTATCTACAGGTTATAGAGGAGCAGATTGTATATAGTGTCCTATCTACAGGTTATAGAGGAGCAGATTGTATATAGTGTCCTATCTACAGGTTATAGAGGAGCAGATTGTATATAGTGTCCTATCTACAGGTTATAGAGGAGCAGATTGTATATAGTGTCCTATCTACAGGTTATAGAGGAGCAGATTGTATATAGTGTCCTATCTACAGGTTATAGAGGAGCAGATTGTATATAGTGTCCTATCTACAGGTTATAGAGGAGCAGATTGTATATAGTGTCCTATCTACAGGTTATACAGGAGCAGATTGTATATAGTGTCCTATCTACAAGTTATAGAGGAGCAGATTGTATATAGTGTCCTATCTACAGGTTATACAGGAGCAGATTGTATATAGTGTCCTATCTACAGGTTATAGAGGAGCAGATTGTATATAGTGTCCTATCTACAGGTTATAGAGCAGATTGTATATAGTGTCATATCTACAGGTTATAGAGCAGATTGTATATAGTGTCCTATCTACAGGTTATAGAGGAGCAGATTGTATATAGTGTCCTATCTACAGGTTATAGAGGAGCAGATTGTATATAGTGTCCTATCTACAGGCTATAGAGGAGCAGATTGTATATAGTGTCCTATCTACAGGTTATAGAGGAGCAGATTGTATATAGTGTCCTATCTACAGGTTATACAGGAGCAGATTGTATATAGTGTCCTGTCTACAGGTTATAGAGCAGATTGTATATAGTGTCCTATCTACAGGTTATAGAGGGGCAGATTGTATATAGTGTCCTATCTACAGGTTATAGAGCAGATTGTATATAGTGTCCTATCTACAGGTTATAGAGGGGCAGATTGTATATAGTGTCCTATCTACAGGTTATAGAGCAGATTGTATATAGTGTCCTATCTACAGGTTATAGAGGAGCAGATTGTATATAGTGTCCTATCTACAGGTTATAGAGGAGCAGATTGTATATAGTGTCCTATCTACAGGCTATAGAGGAGCAGATTGTATATAGTGTCCTATCTACAGGTTATAGAGGAGCAGATTGTATATAGTGTCCTATCTACAGGTTATACAGGAGCAGATTGTATATAGTGTCCTGTCTACAGGTTATAGAGCAGATTGTATATAGTGTCCTATCTACAGGTTATAGAGGAGCAGATTGTATATAGTGTCCTATCTACAGGTTATAGAGGAGCAGATTGTATATAGTGTCCTATCTACAGGTTATAGGGGAGCAGATTGTATATAGTGTCCTATCTACAGGTTATAGAGGAGCAGATTGTATATAGTGTCCTATCTACAGGTTATAGAGGAGCAGATTGTATATAGTGTCCTATCTATAGGTTATAGAGCAGATTGTATATAGTGTCCTATCTACAGGTTATAGAGCAGATTGTATATAGTGTCCTATCTACAGGTTATAGAGGGGCAGATTGTATATAGTGTCCTATCTACAGGTTATAGAGCAGATTGTATATAGTGTCCTATCTACAGGTTATAGAGCGGCAGATTGTATATAGTGTCCTATCTACAGGTTATAGAGCAGCAGATTGTATATAGTGTCCTATCTACAGGTTATAGAGCAGATTGTATATAGTGTCCTATCTACAGGTTATAGAGCAGATTGTATATAGTGTCCTATCTACAGGTTATAGAGGGGCAGATTGTATATAGTGTCCTATCTACAGGTTATAGAGGAGCAGATTGTATATAGTGTCCTATCTACAGGTTATAGAGGAGCAGATTGTATATAGTGTCCTATCTACAGGTTATAGAGGAGCAGATTGTATATAGTGTCCTATCTACAGGTTATAGGGGAGCAGATTGTATATAGTGTCCTATCTACAGGTTATAGAGGAGCAGATTGTATATAGTGTCCTATCTACAGGTTATAGAGGAGCAGATTGTATATAGTGTCCTATCTATAGGTTATAGAGCAGATTGTATATAGTGTCCTATCTACAGGTTATAGAGCAGATTGTATATAGTGTCCTATCTACAGGTTATAGAGCAGATTGTATATAGTGTCCTATCTACAGGTTATAGAGCGGCAGATTGTATATAGTGTCCTATCTACAGGTTATAGAGCAGCAGATTGTATATAGTGTCCTATCTACAGGTTATAGAGCAGATTGTATATAGTGTCCTATCTACAGGTTATAGAGCGGCAGATTGTATATAGTGTCCTATCTACAGGTTATAGAGGGGCAGATTGTATATAGTGTCCTATCTACAGGTTATAGAGCAGATTGTATATAGTGTCCTATCTACAGGTTATAGAGCGGCAGATTGTATATAGTGTCCTATCTACAGGTTATAGAGCAGCAGATTGTATATAGTGTCCTATCTACAGGATATAGAGCAGATTGTATATAGTGTCCTATCTACAGGTTATAGAGCGGCAGATTGTATATAGTGTCCTATCTACAGGTTATAGAGCAGCAGATTGTATATAGTGTCCTATCTACAGGTTATAGAGCAGATTGTATATAGTGTCCTATCTACAGGGTATAGAGGAGCAGATTGTATATAGTGTCCTATCTACAGGTTATAGAGGGGCAGATTGTATATAGTGTCCAATCTACAGGTTATAGAGGAGCAGATTGTATATAGTGTCCTATCTACAGGTTATAGAGGAGCAGATTGTATATAGTGTCCTATCTACAGGTTATATAGAGCAGATTGTATATAGTGTCCTATCTACAGGTTATAGAGCAGATTGTATATAGTGTCCTATCTACAGGTTATACAGGAGCAGATTGTATATAGTGTCCTATCTACAGGTTATAGAGCAGATTGTATATAGTGTCCTATCTACAGGTTATAGAGGAGCAGATTGTATATAGTGTCCTATCTACAGGTTATAGAGGATCAGATTGTATATAGTGTCCTATCTACAGGTTATAGAGGAGCAGATTGTATATAGTGTCCAATCTACAGGTTATAGAGGGGCAGATTGTATATAGTGTCCTATCTACAGGTTATAGAGGGGCAGATTGTATATAGTGTCCTATCTACAGGATATACAGGAGCAGATTGTATATAGTGTCCTATCTACAGGTTATAGAGCAGATTGTATATAGTGTCCTATCTACAGGTTATACAGGAGCAGATTGTATATAGTGTCCTATCTACAGGTTATAGAGCAGATTGTATATAGTGTCCTATCTACAGGTTATAGAGGGGCAGATTGTATATAGTGTCCTATCTACAGGATATACAGGAGCAGATTGTATATAGTGTCCTATCTACAGGTTATAGAGCAGATTGTATATAGTGTCCTATCTACAGGTTATAGAGGAGCAGATTGTATATAGTGTCCTATCTACAGGTTATAGAGCAGATTGTATATAGTGTCCTATCTACAGGTTATAGAGGGGCAGATTGTATATAGTGTCCTATCTACAGGTTATAGAGGAGGAGATTGTATATAGTGTCCTATCTACAGGTTATAGAGGGGCAGATTGTATATAGTGTCCTATCTACAGGTTATAGAGGGGCAGATTGTATATAGTGTCCTATCTACAGGTTATAGAGGAGCAGATTGTATATAGTGTCCTATCTACAGGTTATAGAGCAGATTGTATATAGTGTCCTATCTACAGGTTATAGAGGGGCAGATTGTATATAGTGTCCTATCTACAGGTTATAGAGCAGATTGTATATAGTGTCCTATCTACAGGTTATAGAGGATCAGATTGTATATAGTGTCCTATCTACAGGTTATAGAGGAGCAGATTGTATATAGTGTCCAATCTACAGGTTATAGAGGGGCAGATTGTATATAGTGTCCTATCTACAGGTTATAGAGGGGCAGATTGTATATAGTGTCCTATCTACAGGATATACAGGAGCAGATTGTATATAGTGTCCTATCTACAGGTTATAGAGCAGATTGTATATAGTGTCCTATCTACAGGTTATAGAGGAGCAGATTGTATATAGTGTCCTATCTACAGGTTATAGAGGAGCAGATTGTATATAGTGTCCTATCTACAGGTTATAGGGGAGCAGATTGTATATAGTGTCTGTCACGGAGCAAAGGTATACGTCTTCCTCCGGAAGGTCTTTTGAATCAACAGGGACGCAAGAGGTCGGGAGACAACAGCAATTTATTGTAACCCACAAAGTTAGTAGCCGGCGGCGGTCACATCAACCGTAACAACAATAAGTCCACAGAAGTCACAATCCAATGATAGCTTTGGCTCCTTGGTCCTGTAACTAAATCCTGGCTCTCTACAGAGCTGTGCACAGGCCGGCTAACACATACTAACTGCCAGCTATATACTATATACTACGACTGTTACACCTATATCTGTGGGTGGGAAGGGCTGAGTCACAGATCCTTCCCCCCTCACCTATACCAAGGAGAGCAGACTCCCTGTCTACTATGGACAATGCACCATCCAACATCTTCTTGGAGACACTGATCAGATTATCTCCACCCATTGTCCTCACTAGTTAGAGGTATTTGCATACAATGTGCTAACACACTAGATCCCAATCAGCCAACTACACATTGATGTATATAACAGGTTAGAGAATACATTCCACATGAAATATATATTACACATTGCCTATAGTATAGACTCTAACCATCCCGTGACAACCCCTCCCCCTCTCAAAACATGTGCATGACACAATTGGCCTACACAGGTAAATTGGGGAATGCACATCAGTCTCTATAGCTCATATGTCCTCCTGCCGGGATAACCAATCTGTGTTCTGGTGTTGGTTCCCTCGGCGGTACTGAATGGTAAAGTTGTAGAGTTGAAGGGCTGGCATCTGTCAGAAAATCCGGTCGATCCATGTTGGCGTCTCCCTGAGCTTGGCTTCGGGTCACTGCTCCCACAAAGTGGCACTGTAGATTTCCAACATCGTTGCCTAACAGAACATCGGCCGGCAGCCCGCTCATCACACCAATTGTGCATCGTTTTGGTCCATAACCATAGTCGAGTTCCACGGTAGCTTTAGGAATACGTTTCCGAGTACCTCCTGCCAACTCGATAGAAAGGCCAGGGCCCTCCTCTAGGGCCTCGGGTCGAACCACTCAGGGGTCCGCTACCGTTAGGAAAGCTCCCGAGTCCCGGAATCCAACAACTGTTCGGCCATCCAGTAGGACCTCCTGCAAGTGCTTCCTCTGAAGGTTTGCGGGATGTGTGGTGGAAGGCTGAATCCCATAGACCCCTGGAGGTGGAACAGATGGGTCATTCATGGAGTCATCTGGAAATGGGGCCAAACTTTCTTTCCTAGGGGTGGTTCCCAGGTAGTGAATAGGCCGGGATGCCATGGTGGCCCGTGCCCCCATGTTAGCAGGGCAACTAGCTTGCAAATGTCCAGGCCGCCCGCACCCAAAACATCTGCGCTCTAGCATTCTTCCAGTAGGTCGTTGTCTAGGGACAGGGTTGTTCATAGCTGGAGGCCGATGGGCTGGGGCAGGGGTAGAGGGGGAATTGTAATCCTGAGGCCAGGCACGAAAGGTGGGTGGCTGGCTGAAGGGTGTCTGGCGGACTGTGGTAGTTTTCCGCTCCTCTGCAAACAACCTCTTCCACTGCGGCTTGATGGTCAGGCCCTCATCTGCAAGAGAAGCAGCTTGCTCCACTGTGGCTGGGTTCCGTTCCAGCACCCACTCACGGATCTCAGCGGGGCACTGGGAAAAGAACTGTTCCTTAAGTATGACTTGGAGGATCTTATCGACTGTGACAGCCTCCTCTCCTTCTAGCCAGCGCTTGCATGCTTGCTTCAACTTGTGGGCGAACATGTGGAAGGAGCTTCCCCCATTGTAAGACAAAGAGCGGAACTGAACTC
Organism: Leptodactylus fuscus; assembly: GCF_031893055.1. Taxonomy (NCBI): domain Eukaryota; kingdom Metazoa; phylum Chordata; class Amphibia; order Anura; family Leptodactylidae; genus Leptodactylus; species Leptodactylus fuscus. Next base: position 420,579 of record NW_027440423.1, read on the forward strand.
GGTAGGTCTCTGGAGTGACTGCATAATACTTCTGCACCGCTCTTTTAATGGCCTCATAGTCCCGCTGATCACTAGGGTCCATGGCTCTGAGAGCTTCCGCAGCCCCATCCCGTAGGTGCCCCACCAGATACCGGACCCAATCCTTCTCTGGGACTTCCATCAGGCGGCACTGGTGTTCGAAGTCCTGAAAATATCCATCAACATCCCCAGCCGCTTCATCAAAGGTCTTGAAGTGTTTATGGGAGACATATGGTGGTTCTCTCACTGTTGGGCTGGGGGTCGACGTTTGATTATAATTCCGCGTAGTTATCTCAGCCATTCGCATTTCATGCGCCATTCTTTCCTTTTCATGCGCCATTCTCTGTTCCTCCTTCTCCGTTTCCTGAGCCCTCTGTAACGCTCTACTCCTTTGCTCTGCAGTTGCTCCTAGCCCCAGCACTGCCAATTCCTCCTCATACAAAACAACCCATCTGCTCTTTTGGGTCTGTACCTGCCACTCCCGTATCTCTCCAGTCTCCTGGGGGCAGCCCTCCTCATGGTCGCTTTGCAGGGTCATCTCCTCCAGTGCCTCGATCAGTTGCTCTTTCGTTCTTCCCTGGTAACTCAGGTTTAGTTCCCGGGCCCTTACTTGTAGACTTGCCATAGTCCAGTTCCTGTATTCTGAGGTTGTGGCTCCATTAATCGCTGAGCTGCTGTAGTCCATCTCGCTGTCCGCTGTTGATCCCACTGCTGCCACCAGTTGTCACGGAGCAAAGGTATACGTCTTCCTCCGGATGGTCTTTTGAATCAACACGGACGCAAGAGGTCGGGAGACAACAGCAATTTATTGTAATCCACAAAGTTAGTAGCCGGCGGCGGTCACATCAACCGTAATAACAATAAGTCCACAGAAGTCACAATCCAATGATAGCTTTGGTTCCTTGGTCCTGTAACTAAATCCTGGCTCTCTGCAGAGCTGTGCACAGGCCGGCTAACACATACTAACTGCTAGCTATATACTATATACTAAGACTGTTACACCTATATCTGTGGGGGGGAAGGGCTGAGTCACAGATCCTTCCCCCCTCACCTATACCAAGGAGAGCAGACTCCCTGTCTACTATGGACAATGCACCGTCCAACATCTTCTTGGAGACACTGATCAGATTATCTCCACCCATTGTCCTCACTGGTCCTCACTAGTTAGAGGGATTTGCATACAATGTGCTAACACACTAGACCCCAATCAGCCAACTACACACTGATGTTTACAACAGGTTAGAGAATACATTCCACATGAAATATATATTACACATTGCCTATAGTATGGACTCTAACCATCCCGTGACAGTGTCCTATCTACAGGTTATAGAGGAGCAGATTGTATATAGTGTCCAATCTACAGGTTATAGAGGGGCAGATTGTATATAGTGTCCTATCTACAGGTTATAGAGGGGCAGATTGTATATAGTGTCCTATCTACAGGATATACAGGAGCAGATTGTATATAGTGTCCTATCTACAGGTTATAGAGCAGATTGTATATAGTGTCCTATCTACAGGTTATAGAGGAGCAGATTGTATATAGTGTCCTATCTACAGGTTATAGAGGAGCAGATTGTATATAGTGTCCTATCTACAGGTTATAGGGGAGCAGATTGTATATAGTGTCTGTCACGGAGCAAAGGTATACGTCTTCCTCCGGAAGGTCTTTTGAATCAACAGGGACGCAAGAGGTCGGGAGACAACAGCAATTTATTGTAACCCACAAAGTTAGTAGCCGGCGGCGGTCACATCAACCGTAACAACAATAAGTCCACAGAAGTCACAATCCAATGATAGCTTTGGCTCCTTGGTCCTGTAACTAAATCCTGGCTCTCTACAGAGCTGTGCACAGGCCGGCTAACACATACTAACTGCCAGCTATATACTATATACTACGACTGTTACACCTATATCTGTGGGTGGGAAGGGCTGAGTCACAGATCCTTCCCCCCTCACCTATACCAAGGAGAGCAGACTCCCTGTCTACTATGGACAATGCACCATCCAACATCTTCTTGGAGACACTGATCAGATTATCTCCACCCATTGTCCTCACTAGTTAGAGGTATTTGCATACAATGTGCTAACACACTAGATCCCAATCAGCCAACTACACATTGATGTATATAACAGGTTAGAGAATACATTCCACATGAAATATATATTACACATTGCCTATAGTATAGACTCTAACCATCCCGTGACAACCCCTCCCCCTCTCAAAACATGTGCATGACACAATTGGCCTACACAGGTAAATTGGGGAATGCACATCAGTCTCTATAGCTCATATGTCCTCCTGCCGGGATAACCAATCTGTGTTCTGGTGTTGGTTCCCTCGGCGGTACTGAATGGTAAAGTTGTAGAGTTGAAGGGCTGGCATCTGTCAGAAAATCCGGTCGATCCATGTTGGCGTCTCCCTGAGCTTGGCTTCGGGTCACTGCTCCCACAAAGTGGCACTGTAGATTTCCAACATCGTTGCCTAACAGAACATCGGCCGGCAGCCCGCTCATCACACCAATTGTGCATCGTTTTGGTCCATAACCATAGTCGAGTTCCACGGTAGCTTTAGGAATACGTTTCCGAGTACCTCCTGCCAACTCGATAGAAAGGCCAGGGCCCTCCTCTAGGGCCTCGGGTCGAACCACTCAGGGGTCCGCTACCGTTAGGAAAGCTCCCGAGTCCCGGAATCCAACAACTGTTCGGCCATCCAGTAGGACCTCCTGCAAGTGCTTCCTCTGAAGGTTTGCGGGATGTGTGGTGGAAGGCTGAATCCCATAGACCCCTGGAGGTGGAACAGATGGGTCATTCATGGAGTCATCTGGAAATGGGGCCAAACTTTCTTTCCTAGGGGTGGTTCCCAGGTAGTGAATAGGCCGGGATGCCATGGTGGCCCGTGCCCCCATGTTAGCAGGGCAACTAGCTTGCAAATGTCCAGGCCGCCCGCACCCAAAACATCTGCGCTCTAGCATTCTTCCAGTAGGTCGTTGTCTAGGGACAGGGTTGTTCATAGCTGGAGGCCGATGGGCTGGGGCAGGGGTAGAGGGGGAATTGTAATCCTGAGGCCAGGCACGAAAGGTGGGTGGCTGGCTGAAGGGTGTCTGGCGGACTGTGGTAGTTTTCCGCTCCTCTGCAAACAACCTCTTCCACTGCGGCTTGATGGTCAGGCCCTCATCTGCAAGAGAAGCAGCTTGCTCCACTGTGGCTGGGTTCCATTCCAGCACCCACTCACGGATCTCAGCGGGGCACTGGGAAAAGAACTGTTCCTTAAGTATGACTTGGAGGATCTTATCGACTGTGACAGCCTCCTCTCCTTCTAGCCAGCGCTTGCATGCTTGCTTCAACTTGTGGGCGAACATGTGGAAGGAGCTTCCCCCATTGTAAGACAAAGAGCGGAACTGAACTCGGTAGGTCTCTGGAGTGACTGCATAATACTTCTGCACCGCTCTTTTAATGGCCTCATAGTCCCGCTGATCACTAGGGTCCATGGCTCTGAGAGCTTCCGCAGCCCCATCTCGTAGGTGCCCCACCAGATACCGGACCCAATCCTTCTCTGGGACTTCCATCAGGCGGCACTGGTGTTCGAAGTCCTGAAAATATCCATCAACATCCCCAGCCGCTTCATCAAAGGTCTTGAAGTGTTTATGGGAGACATATGGTGGTTCTCTCACTGTTGGGCTGGGGGTCGACGTTTGATTATAATTCCGCGTAGTTATCTCAGCCATTCGCATTTCATGCGCCATTCTTTCCTTTTCATGCGCCATTCTCTGTTCCTCCTTCTCCGTTTCCTGAGCCCTCTGTAACGCTCTACTCCTTTGCTCTGCAGTTGCTCCTAGCCCCAGCACTGCCAATTCCTCCTCATACAAAACAACCCATCTGCTCTTTTGGGTCTGTACCTGCCACTCCCGTATCTCTCCAGTCTCCTGGGGGCAGCCCTCCTCATGGTCGCTTTGCAGGGTCATCTCCTCCAGTGCCTCGATCAGTTGCTCTTTCGTTCTTCCCTGGTAACTCAGGTTTAGTTCCCGGGCCCTTACTTGTAGACTTGCCATAGTCCAGTTCCTGTATTCTGAGGTTGTGGCTCCATTAATCGCTGAGCTGCTGTAGTCCATCTCGCTGTCCGCTGTTGATCCCACTGCTGCCACCAGTTGTCACGGAGCAAAGGTATACGTCTTCCTCCGGATGGTCTTTTGAATCAACACGGACGCAAGAGGTCGGGAGACAACAGCAATTTATTGTAATCCACAAAGTTAGTAGCCGGCGGCGGTCACATCAACCGTAATAACAATAAGTCCACAGAAGTCACAATCCAATGATAGCTTTGGTTCCTTGGTCCTGTAACTAAATCCTGGCTCTCTGCAGAGCTGTGCACAGGCCGGCTAACACATACTAACTGCTAGCTATATACTATATACTAAGACTGTTACACCTATATCTGTGGGGGGGAAGGGCTGAGTCACAGATCCTTCCCCCCTCACCTATACCAAGGAGAGCAGACTCCCTGTCTACTATGGACAATGCACCGTCCAACATCTTCTTGGAGACACTGATCAGATTATCTCCACCCATTGTCCTCACTGGTCCTCACTAGTTAGAGGGATTTGCATACAATGTGCTAACACACTAGACCCCAATCAGCCAACTACACACTGATGTTTACAACAGGTTAGAGAATACATTCCACATGAAATATATATTACACATTGCCTATAGTATGGACTCTAACCATCCCGTGACAGTGTCCTATCTACAGGTTATAGAGGAGCAGATTGTATATAGTGTCCTATCTACAGGTTATAGAGGAGCAGATTGTATATAGTGTCCTATCTACAGGTTATAGAGGAGCAGATTGTATATAGTGTCCTATCTACAGGATATAGAGCAGATTGTATATAGTGTCCTATCTACAGGTTATAGAGGAGCAGATTGTATATAGTGTCCTATCTACAGGTTATAGAGGAGCAGATTGTATATAGTGTCCTATCTACAGGTTATAGAGGAGCAGATTGTATATAGTGTCCTATCTACAGGATATAGAGCAGATTGTATATAGTGTCCTATCTACAGGTTATAGAGGAGCAGATTGTATATAGTGTCCTATCTACAGGTTATAGAGCAGATTGTATATAGTGTCCTATCTACAGGTTATAGAGGAGCAGATTGTATATAGTGTCCTATCTACAGGTTATAGAGGAGCAGATTGTATATAGTGTCCTATCTACAGGTTATAGAGGAGCAGATTGTATATAGTGTCCTATCTACAGGTTATAGAGGAGCAGATTGTATATAGTGTCCTATCTACAGGTTATAGAGCAGATTGTATATAGTGTCCTATCTACAGGTTATAGAGGAGCAGATTGTATATAGTGTCCTATCTACAGGTTATAGAGGGGCAGATTGTATATAGTGTCCTATCTACAGGTTATAGAGGAGCAGATTGTATATAGTGTCCTATCTACAGGTTATAGAGGAGCAGATTGTATATAGTGTCCTATCTACAGGTTATAGAGCAGATTGTATATAGTGTCCTATCTACAGGTTATAGAGGAGCAGATTGTATATAGTGTCCTATCTACAGGTTATAGAGCAGATTGTATATAGTGTCCTATCTACAGGTTATAGAGGAGCAGATTGTATATAGTGTCCTATCTACAGGTTATAGAGCAGATTGTATATAGTGTCCTATCTACAGGTTATAGAGGAGCAGATTGTATATAGTGTCCTATCTACAGGTTATAGAGCAGATTGTATATAGTGTCCTATCTACAGGTTATAGAGGAGCAGATTGTATATAGTGTCCTATCTACAGGTTATAGAGCAGATTGTATATAGTGTCCTATCTACAGGTTATAGAGGAGCAGATTGTATATAGTGTCCTATCTACAGGTTATACAGGAGCAGATTGTATATAGTGTCCTATCTACAGGTTATAGAGGAGCAGATTGTATATAGTGTCCTATCTACAGGTTATAGAGGAGCAGATTGTATATAGTGTCCTATCTACAGGTTATAGAGGAGCAGATTGTATATACAGTCCTATGAAAAAGTTTGGGCACCCCTATTAATCTTAATCATTTTTAGTTCTAAATATTTTGGTGTTTGCAGCAGCCATGTCAGTCTGATATATCTAATAACTGATGGACACAGTAATATTTCAGGATTGAAATGAGGTTTATTGTACTAACAGAAAATGTGCAATATGCATTAAACCAAAATTTTACTGGTGCAAAAGTATGGGCACCTCAACAGAAAAGTGACATTAATATTTAGTAGATCCTCCTTTTGCAAAGATAACAGCCTCTAGTCGCTTCCTGTAGCTTTTAATCAGTTCCTGGATCCTGGATAAAGGTATTTTGGACAAACAATTCAAGTTCAGTTAAGTTAGATGGTCGCCGAGCATGGACAGCCCGCTTCCAATCATCCCACAGATGTTCAATGATATTCAGGTCTGGGGACTGGGATGGCCATTCCAGAACATTGTAATTGTTCCTCTGCATGAATGCCTGAGGATTTGGAGCTTTGGTGTTTTGGATCATTGTCTTGCTGAAATATCCATCCCCGGCGTAACTTCAACTTCGTCACTGATTCTTGAACATTATTCTCAAGAATCTGCTGATACTGAGTGGAATCCATGCGACCCTCAACTTTAACAAGATTCCCGATGCCGGCATTGGCCACACAGCCCCAAAGCATGATGGAACCTCCACCAAATCTTACAGTGGGTAGCATGTGTTTTTCTTGGAATGCTGTTTCTTTTTGGACGCCATGCATAACGCCTTTTTTTTATAACCAAACAACTCAATTTTTGTTTCCAAAATGAAGCTGCCTTGTCCAAATGTGCTTTTTCATACCTCAGGCAACTCTATTTGTGGCGTACGTGCAGAAACGGCTTCTTTCTCATCACTCTCCCATACAGCTTCTCCTTGTGCAAAGTGCGCTGTATAGTTGACTGATGCACAGTGACACCATCTGCAGCAAGATGATGCTGCAGCTCTTTGGAGGTGTCTGTGGATTGTCCTTGACTCTTCTCACCATTCTTCTTCTCTGCCTTTCTGATATTTTTCTTGGCCTGCCACTTCTGGGCTTAACAAGAACTGTCCCTGTGCTCTTCCATTTCCTTACTATGTTCCTCACAGTGGAAACTGACAGGTTAAATCTCTGAGACAACGTTTTGTATCCTTCCCCTGAACAACTATGTTGAACAATCTTTGTTTTCAGATCATTTGAGAGCGGGCTGTCCATGCTCGGCGACCATCAAACTTAACTGAACTTGAATTGTTTTGTAGAAAGAAATGGTCCAAAATACCTTCATCCAGGATCCAGGAACTGATTAAAAGCTACAGGAAGCGACTAGAGGCTGTTATCTTTGCAAAAGGAGGATCTACTAAATATTAATGTCACTTTTCTGTTGAGGTGCCCATATTTTTGCACCGGTCAAATTTTGGTTTAATGCATATTGCGCATTTTCTGTTAGTACAATAAACCTCATTTCAATCCTGAAATATTACTGTGTCCATCAGTTATTAGATAGATCAAACTGAAATGGCTGCTGCAAACACCAAAATATTTAGAACAAAAAATGATTAAGATTAATAGGGGTGCCCAAACTTTTTCATAGGACTGTAGTGTCCTATCTACAGGTTATAGAGGAGCAGATTGTATATAGTGTCCTATCTACAGGTTATAGAGGAGCAGATTGTATATAGTGTCCTATCTACAGGTTATAGAGGAGCAGATTGTATATAGTGTCCTATCTACTGGTTATAGAGCAGCAGATTGTATATAGTGTCCTATCTACAGGTTATAGAGCAGATTGTATATAGTGTCCTATCTATAGGTTATAGAGCAGATTGTATATAGTGTCCTATCTACAGGTTATAGAGCAGATTGTATATAGTGTCCTATCTACAGGTTATAGAGGAGCAGATTGTATATAGTGTCCTATCTACAGGATATAGAGGGGCAGATTGTATATAGTGTCCTATCTACAGGTTATAGAGCAGATTGTATATAGTGTCCTATCTACAGGTTATAGAGGAGCAGATTGTATATAGTGTCCTATCTACAGGTTATAGAGCAGATTGTATATAGTGTCCTATCTACAGGTTATAGAGGAGCAGATTGTATATAGTGTCCTATCTACAGGTTATACAGGAGCAGATTGTATATAGTGTCCTATCTACAGGTTATAGAGGAGCAGATTGTATATAGTGTCCTATCTACAGGTTATAGAGCAGATTGTATATAGTGTCCTATCTACAGGTTATACAGCAGATTGTATATAGTGTCCTATCTACAGGTTATAGAGGAGCAGATTGTATATAGTGTCCTATCTACAGGTTATACAGCAGATTGTATATAGTGTCCTATCTACAGGTTATAGAGGAGCAGATTGTATATAGTGTCCTATCTACAGGTTATAGAGGAGCAGATTGTATATAGTGTCCTATCTACAGGTTATAGAGGAGCAGATTGTATATAGTGTCCTATCTACAGGTTATAGAGGAGCAGATTGTATATAGTGTCCTATCTACAGGTTATAGAGCAGATTGTATATAGTGTCCTATCTACAGGTTATAGAGGAGCAGATTGTATATAGTGTCCTATCTACAGGTTATAGAGGAGCAGATTGTATATAGTGTCCTATCTACAGGTTATAGAGGAGCAGATTGTATATAGTGTCCTATCTACAGGTTATAGAGGAGCAGATTGTATATAGTGTCCTATCTACAGGTTATAGAGCAGATTGTATATAGTGTCCTATCTACAGGATATAGAGGGGCAGATTGTATATAGTGTCCTATCTACAGGTTATAGAGCAGATTGTATATAGTGTCCTATCTACAGGTTATAGAGGAGCAGATTGTATATAGTGTCCGATCTACAGGTTATAGAGGAGCAGATTGTATATAGTGTCCTATCTACAGGTTATAGAGCAGATTGTATATAGTGTCCTATCTACAGGTTATAGAGGAGCAGATTGTATATAGTGTCCTATCTACAGGTTATAGAGGGGCAGATTGTATATAGTGTCCTATCTACAGGTTATAGAGCAGATTGTATATAGTGTCCTATCTACAGGTTATAGAGGAGCAGATTGTATATAGTGTCCTATCTACAGGTTATAGAGGGGCAGATTGTATATAGTGTCCTATCTACAGGTTATAGAGGAGCAGATTGTATATAGTGTCCTATCTACAGGTTATAGAGGGGCAGATTGTATATAGTGTCCTATCTACAGGTTATAGAGGAGCAGATTGTATATAGTGTCCTATCTACAGGTTATAGAGGGGCAGATTGTATATAGTGTCCTATCTACAGGTTATAGAGGAGCAGATTGTATATAGTGTCCTATCTACAGGTTATAGAGGAGCAGATTGTATATAGTGTCCTATCTATAGTGTGTCTGCTGCTTCTCCTGACTCTCTCTCTTGTGCCTTCCCCAGACTCACGTTTATGATCTCATTGACATTTTTGCGCCTCCACAACCTGTTGCTTCAAACATCTGGGATTCCCAGGTTTCCAGTTCTCATCCATCAGCAGACTCGGGCTCTTTCTTTCCAGCCTGGAGACCAACATGTAAGTATCAGCAGATAGTAGAAGCCCAGGAAGTGCGTGATATATATCTATAATACATAGTGTATGACACTGTCAGGGCTCCTAGGACTATATATCTATAATACATAGTGTATGACACTGTCAGGGCTCCTAGGACTATATATATCTATAATACATAGTGTATGACACTGTCAGGGCTCCTAGGACTATATATATCTATAATACATAGTGTATGACACTGTCAGGACTCCTAGGACTATATATATCTATAATACATAGTGTATGACACTGTCAGGCTCCTAGGACTATATATATCTATAATACATAGTGTATGACACTGTCAGGGCTCCTAGGACTATACACTCACCGGCCACTTTATTAGGTACACCATGCTAGTAACGGGTTGGACCCCCTTTTGCCTTCAGAACTGCCTCAATTCTTCGTGGCATAGATTCAACAAGGTGCTGGAAGCATTCCTCAGAGATTTTGGTCCATATTGACATGATGACATCACACAGTTGCCGCAGATTTGTCGGCTGCACATCCATGATGCGAATCTCCCGTTCCACCACATCCCAAAGATGCTCCTCTATTGGATTGAGATCTGGTGACTGTGGAGGCCATTGGAGTACAGTGAACTCATTGTCATGTTCAAGAAACCAGTCTGAGATGATTCCAGCTTTATGACATGGCATTGCATTATCCTGCTGAAAGTAGCCATCAGATGTTGGGTACATTGTGCTCATAAAGGGATGGACATGGTCAGCAACAATACTCAGGTAGGCTTTGGCGTTGCAACGATGCTCAATTGGTACCAAGGGGCCCAAAGAGTGCCAAGAAAATATTCCCCACACCATGACACCACCACCACCAGCCTGAACCGTTACCGATACAAGGCAGGATGGATCCATGCTTTCATGTTGTTGACGCCAAATTCTGACCCTACCATCCGAATGTTGCAGCAGAAATCGAGACTCATCAGACCAGGCAACGTTTTTCCAATCTTCAATTGTCCAATTTCGATGAGCTTGTGCAAATTGTAGCCTCAGTTTCCTGTTCTTAGCTGAAAGGAGTGGCACCCGGTGTGGTCTTCTGCTGCTGTAGCCCATCTGCCTCAAAGTTGGACGTACTGTGCGGCGTTCAGAGATGCTCTTCTGGCTACCTTGGTTGTAACGGGTGGCTATTTGAGTCACTGTTGCCTTTCTATCAGCTCAAACCAGTCTGGCCATTCTCCTCTGACCTCTGGCATCAACAACGCATTTCCGCCCACAGAACTGCCGCTCACTGGATGTTTTTTCTTTTTCGGACCATTCTCTGTAAACCCTAGAGATGGTTGTGCGTGAAAATCCCAGTAGATCAGCAGTTTCTGAAATACTCAGACCAGCCCTTCTGGCACCAACAACCATGCCACGTTCAAAGGCACTCAAATCACCTTTCTCCCCCCCATACTGATGCTCGGTTTGAACTGCAGGAGATTGTCTTGACCATGTCTACATGCCTAAATGCACTGAGTTGCCGCCATGTGATTGGCTGATTAGAAATTAAGTGTTAACGAGCAGTTGGACAGGTGTACCTAATAAAGTGGCCGGTGAGTGTATATATCTATAATACATAGTGTATGACACTGTCAGGGCTCCTAGGACTATATATATCTATAATACATAGTGTATGACACTGTCAGGGCTCCTAGGACTATATATATATATATATAATACATAGTGTATGACACTGTCAGGACTCCTAGGACTATATATATATATATATATATATATATATATAATACATAGTGTATGACACTGTCAGGGCTCCTAGGACTATATATAATACATAGTATATGACACTGTCAGGGCTCCTAGGACTATATATAATACATAGTGTATGACACTGTCAGGACTCCTAGGACTATATATATCTATAATACATAGTGTATGACACTGTCAGGGCTCCTAGGACTATATATATATATATATATATATATATATATATATATATATATATATATATATAAAATACATAGTGTATGACACTGTCAGTGCTCCTAGGACTATATATATATATATAATACATAGTGTATGACACTGTCAGGACTCCTAGGACTATATATATCTATAATACATAGTGTATGACACTGTCAGGGCTCCTAGGACTATATATAATACATAGTATATGACACTGTCAGGACTCCTAGGACTATATATATATCTATAATACATAGTGTATGACACTGTCAGGACTCCTAGGACTATATATATCTATAATACATAGTGTGTGACACTGTCAGGGCTCCTAGGACTATATATATATCTATAATACATAGTGTATGACACTGTCAGGGCTCCTAGGACTATATATAATACATAGTGTATGACACTGTCAGGGCTCCTAGGACTATATATATATCTATAATACATAGTGTATGACACTGTCAGGGCTCCTAGGACTATATATAATACATAGTGTATGACACTGTCAGGGCTCCTAGGACTATATATAATACATAGTATATGACACTGTCAGGGCTCCTAGGACTATATATAATACATAGTGTATGACACTGTCAGCAGTCACTTATATACGGCCTCTCCTCTCTCCTATAGTTCTGGTTCATCCATCTCTTTGTTCTCTCCTTTCAGATCAGAATTCGGGTGTTGTCGCCCCCTTGCCTTGGGATTCGGTTCCTCAGAGTCCTCAGCTAAAATCAGAAAACACAAGTCAGAGTATAATATTTGGCTCCGATGACCCCACAGGCTGGCAGGAGCCCCAAGTTGTGAAGAGCCCCCCATCAGATCCCTGGGAAGGCGGTAAAGCTAGTGAGTATACATATATACACATATATACACATATATACACACATGTACATATATACCAGCTGTCTAGTGCCGGATCATGTTATATCTGTCGGTTCTATAAGAGCTGACACCTCTCCGGACTTGGCCCCGCCCCCATCTCTAATTGTGCACATCCCCTTTAAGTAATCACTAAATAATAATCATTAATAAAGAATAAAATCTACAATAACAAAGTACAAACCGATGAGAAATAAGTGACAAGTGTAAGAATTAGTGATTCATTAGCTGGACTTGTAGTTTGTTGCTTTGGCTTGTGCCATAATTCCAGACTCGATAGATCCAGTAGAAATGGCCTGTTGTTTTCTCATAGACACAGCGCCACCTCTGTCTGTAGGCTGCCCCTGGTATTGCAGCTCCTCCTCATTCAAGTGACAGATTATTACATAGGGGAGAGATAACACAGACTGTGGAAGGTCTATAGGGACGAATGTCATTTCTTGTGCGGTGTCCCCCCCCCTCCCAGGTCCTGATGGCGCCTCCTACGATATCTTCACCGCGTGTCCCCCAACTGCAGACAAAGAGGTCAAAGCCCCAACGAGTCTGAAGGCAGAGAACTCTTATGGTAAGAAATCCAGGGCTCACCTACACATTGTATAAGGGGCTTTCTATTATGTATCATGTGACAGTATGATGACAGCTGCTACACATATACATACATATAGACACACACATATACACATACTCACACATATACATACATATAGACACACAAATCAAATCAAATCAAAAATGCTTTATTGGCACGTCCGAATAGGTATTTGGCATTGCCAAAGCTAGTAAAGTGGGTGGGTGGGGGGGGAGTTGGGTTGGGTGGGTGGTGGGTGGGTGGTGGGTATGGGGGGGGGGGTTCGGTTATAACAGTCCATGGAGTCTCATCTTCCTCTTCGTTGGTGACTGCTATATGGGGAGGTGGGGGTGGGTGGGGGTGGGTGGGGCGGGTGTATTGGGATAAATATAACAGTCCATGGAGTCTCATCTTCCTCTTGTTTGGTGACAGCTGGACACGTATTGGGCAGCGATCTCCACAGTGGCCTCTTCTTCTCCCAGTAGGATGTAGAGTTTCCTCTTCTCCCAGTCTGGGATGTGGGCAGAGAGTCTTTGGTAGTAGACGGCCCTCATAGCTGAGTATTTGGTGCAGTGTAGCAGGAAGTGGGTCTGGTCTTCTAGGGCCCCCTGGTCACAGTGCTGGCACAGTCTCTTCTCCCGTGGCTTGTACGTCTGTCTGTATCGCCCCGTCTCTATCTCTAGGTTGTGGGCGCTCAGTCTGTATCGGCTCAGGGTCTGTCTGTGCTTGGGGTGGCGTATTCTCTCCAGGTAGGTGGCCATGGTGTAGTCCCTTTGTAGGGATTGGTACACATTGGTGAGTTTCTTGGAGTTATTTATTTCGTTTCTCCATTCTTCAATGTACCGCTCTCTGTTTGCCTCTGTGGTCGCCTTTATTTCGGCCTTGGTTATCATCTGTTGGTGTTTTTGGTTTGGTGGTTGGCTGTTGTTTGGTTGGTGAGTGTCTGGTTTGCTCAGGTGGCTTAGCCATGCTTGGTGGTGGTAGGAGTCAGGCTTGCTCCCCTGGATGTGTGCCTGGAAAGCTAGCGCCCTCTTCTGTATGGTGAGCCATAGGGGGAGTCTGCCTAGCTCTGCCCTGCAGGCTATGTTGGTGGTGTTGCGATGGACATGGAGCAGGTATTTGCAGAACTCCAGGTGGAAGTTCTCTGTTGGGCTGGAATCCCACCTTGACTGGTCTGGGTAGGTGGCTGGGCCCCAAACCTCACTGCCATAGAGAAGGATCGGGGAGATGACAGCGTCAAGTATCTTCAGCCAGACCCTCACCGGTGGTTTGAGGTGGTACAGTTGTCTTCTGATGGCGTAGAAGGTTCTGCAGGCTTTTGCTTTCAGGGTTTCTATTGCTGCTTTGAAGCTTCCTGATTGGCTGAGCTCCAGCCCCAGGTCGGTGTAGCTGTTGGTTTTCTCCAGTGTGGAGCCGTTCAGTGTGAATTGTGGGGTGGTGGAGGCTTTATTGTGGCCCTTCTTCTGGAATACCATGACTTTGGTCTTCTTCTGGTTGATGGGTAGGGCCCATGTGGTGCTGAATTTTTCCAGCACTGACAGGTTTTCTTGGAGGTCTTTCTCGGTGGGGGCCAGGAGTAGGAGGTCATCGGCGTATAGCAGGAACTTCACCTCTCGATTGTTCAGGGTGAGGCCTGGGGTTGGTGAGGCCTCCAGGGCTGTAGCCAGTTCATTGATATAGATGTTGAAGAGCGTTGGGCTCAGGCTACAGCCTTGTCTGACCTCTCGGGCCTGTTGGAAGTATGCTGTCCTTTTCCCATTCACCTTCACACTGCACTGGTTTCCGGTGTAGGAGCTCTTGATGACGTCGTACGTTCTTCCTCCTATTCCACTCTCTAGGAGTTTTAGGAGTAGGCCTGGGTGCCATACTGAATCAAACGCCTTCTTAAAGTCCACGATGCAGGCGAATATCTTGCCTCTTCTGGTGTTGTGGACGTGCGTCTTGATGAGGCTGTGCAGGGTGTAGATATGGTCTGTGGTGCGGTGGTTTGGCATGAACCCTGCTTGGCTCTTGCTGAGGACCCCGTGTTGTGTGAGGAAGGTGAGGATTCTGTTATTGATGATGCTGTTGAACAGTTTCCCCAGCTATGTGCTGCTGACGCAGATCCCTCTGTAGTTGTTGGGGTCATATTGGTCCCCATTCTTGTAGATGGGGGTTATGAGGCCTTTGTTCCAGTCTTCGGGGAAGTGTCCAGCATTGAGCACGAGGGTGAATAGCTTTGCCAGTGCCGCGTGTATTGCTGGAGGGCTGTATTTGATCATCTCTGGTAGGATGCCGTCAGGGCCACTGGCCTTTTTGCCTTTCAGCAGGACAATTCTTTCCTGTATATCTTTTATGGTGATTGGCGAGTCCAGAGGGTTCTGGAAGTCTTTGATGACTTTCTCCATGTCCCTCAGTTTGGTGATTATCTGTTGCTGTTCTGGAGTTAGTTCTTCTACTGGGATGTTTTTGTAGAGACCTCTGAAGTAGTTGAGCCAGATATTGCCATTTTGGATGTGGAGAGAGTTGTTCTTGGGCTTTGTGCCCATGTGGTGCCAGGTCTCCCAGAATGAGCTGTCCTGGAGGGAGTCCTCTAGTTGCTGTATTTTGTGGGAGAGGTATCTCTGTTTCTTCTCTCTGAGGGTGCCCTTGTATTGCTTGCATAGATTGCTGTAGGCTTCCCTCACCTCCTTGTTGTTGGGGTCCCTGTGTTTTTGGTTGGAGGCTGTTCTTAGGGTATGGCGTAGTGCTTTGCAGTCGCTGTCGAACCATTTGTGGGACTGTTTGTTGGTTTGTCTTATGGGTTTGGTTGGTTTCAGGCCTGCTAGTTCTGCTGTGGTCTGTAGGATGTACTTGAGATCCTTCACAGCTCTGGTGACTCCCTGTTGGTCTGGCTGATAGGTGTTTGTATGGAAGTTTGTGAGCAGTGTCTTGATTTCGGGTCGGTTGGTTGCGTTGGTATATTCTATGGCCTGGTGGTTGGCCCATGTGAAATGTCTTGGTAGGTTGTAGAGGCCGGACTGTTGGGGCTCATGTGCGGGTGTTTTGTTCCTGGTTCTCATGTATAGTAGGATCTGGTTGTGGTCTGATAGATGGGAGTCAGGTGCGATTGTGAAGTCTTCAAAGTCTGACAGGTCTGCGTCTGTAATGGCATAGTCCACCACGCTGTTGCCCACTTGAGAGTTTAGTGTGAAGCGTCCTCTGGGATCGCCTGTGGTACGTCCGTTTATTATGTACAGTCCTAGGCTTCGGCACATGTTCAGCAGTTGTCTCCCACTCTTGTTGACAATTCTGTCTTGGCTGTTTCTTCTTGTCTGTGTGGGTTCTGGGTGGTGGATCTCACTACCGTGCGTATGTGGGTTGTCGTCAGGAGGCAGGTAGTCTATCTCTGTGCCTGTCCTTGCATTCAGGTCTCCGCATATTAGTACTCTGCCTTTGGGTTGGAAGTGGACAGCTTCCCTTTGTAGGACCTCGTAAGTGTCGGGGTGGTGGTAGGGGGACCCTGGTGGGGGCATATATACTGCACAGAGATAGATGTCCTGCTGGCCGCTGAGGATGGAGCTGCTTATTTTTATCCATATGTGATTAGTTCCACGTTTGGTAGCTTTTACGTGTTCTTTGAGCTCCTCCTTGTACCATATTAGTATGCCTCCTGAGTGGCGGCCATGTTTGGTGGTCTTATTTTTCTGGGCGGGCACTGAGAATTCCTTGTAGCCCATGGGTGTTAGGGACTCGTCATCTGCTCGGGTCCATGTCTCTAGGAGGATTTGGATGTCTATGTTTTTTAGTCTGTCTATGAAGTCTGGATCTTTTGGGTTAGATCTATAGGCTGAGGCGTTCAGCCCTTGTATGTTCCAACTACTGATAGTTAGTGATTTCATCTTCGGTGTGTAAACCTTGTAATGAGCTGTCCTGCAGAGGACGGGCTGGGTTCTTGGTTGGTTGCAGTGTGGCCAGGTATTGGTTTATGTGCATTGCTGTTGTGGCCATTGTAGTGACCGCATGCTCTATTCTCTTTATTGTCTCTATGTCGGTGCTCTGGGTTGCTCTGGTTGGCTTTTTCTTAATAGGTGGCATCTTTGGGGGGTTCTGTCTTGGATATTGGCGGTTGTCGGGTATTATTTCCATGGTTCTTTGTCTTGTTTGTTGTCTAGGCCCGGGGGCTCTGTTGAGCACTAAGTCTTTGAATTCCTTCGCTAGGAGGCTGACGCCATGTTTATTGAGGTGTTTGTCATCATATAGGTGACGCTTATCTATGGAGGGGTGTTGTGCCAGGGTGATGCCTGATGTTTGTCTGATTCTGGTCGCCAGCTCTTTGTTGATCCCCATGATGGTAGCTTCAGAGATGTCTTCTCGTGGGAGCAGAGATGACAGGATGATACTACTGTCTGGGAACTGTTGCTTTGCTTTCTCTGCTAGTTGGACCAGTTGGCCCGCTGTCTGTTGGGGCTGGTCAGTGAGATCTTCTGTGCCTGTGTGTATGACAATGTGTTTCGGGGTAGTGAAGAAAGGCTTGCAAATGACGGTATTGGCTTTTTCAATGGTTGGGCTGTGGATTTTCTTGACTCTTTGCCATGGGAAGAGCTTTCTTGTATTAATGTACTTGCCATTGGAGTCTATGATCAGGACTATATCTGGGTTTGAGGTTCTCGTTGTTTGGGTTCTCTCTGGTTCTATGTCTGGGGTGATGGGCATTTCTGGACTTTCTTGTGATGTTTGAGGCATTTCTGGCTTATTGATACCTTGATCAGAGTCTGTTGTGTTTTCCTCCCCCTCTTCCTTAGATCTTATCTCTTGTGTCTGTAGTTTCAGGCCTGATAACTCTTCCTTTAGATCTGTGATTTCTTGTAGGCACTGCGTCATTTTATCCCACAGCTTGACATTCTCTTGCTGGCAGGCTGCTGTCTCTTTTCTCAGATTTGTGTTTTCCTGGATAAGTTTGTGAATGGCTTTTGTGTCGCCATTTGTGCTGGACAGTTCGTTGACATTACAGTTTCTGTTATAATTGTGTTTGTAGATAGTAAAATCTCTCTCCAGCCGGGATACAGTCTCTGTGAGGGACTCTACTGAGAGGTGTGAGGAGTCGGGGGAGGGCTTGCTGGCTTGTGTCTGTGTACTGGCAGTGTTGGGGGATGTCATGGGTAATTCACCTGAGTCAGTGGGTGGTCCTGTGTCTGTGCCCCTTTTTAGTTGTGCCTGATTCTTGATTTCTGGGAATTTTTCTATATATTGGTGAAGCCTATCTTCTCTTCCTTGAATCATTAAAGTCCCATTATTAAAAATGGTTGTTGTGAGAATCACTTCGCCGGCCCCTTGTGGGCTTTTTATTCTGATTGTTATTTTGCCTGTATCCGCCTCTTCTGTTGTTGTACTCTTGTAGCAGTCACATATTGCATGTTGCCAGTCTCTTATGTAATCGGTGTGCATAATGAGGTTAGTATACACATACTCACACATATACATACACATACACACACACACGTATACATATACAGGACCTGTTGTATGACAGCCGTGACCTCTAATATTTTTGTATTACAGACTTGGACCTCTTCGGAGATGTCTTACCTTCTTCTTCACCATCTGCAGACAGTCAGGAGGTAAAACCTGGAGCTTCGGTCCCCGATGAGGACGCCCGGCCCTGCAGTAACACACCCGAGTTATTTCTGGAACCCGCCGCCCGCTCGCTTGTAAATCTGGACAGCCTTGTGTCCTATGGAGATGGGATGAAGAACAAGAACCCCTTCTTTTCTGGTGAGTAGTATATACTATACTGTGTATGTATATACTATGTATACCTCCTATACTATGTATATACTATGTATACCTCCTATACTGTGTATGTATATACTATGTATACCTCCTATACTATGTATATACTATGTATACCTCCTATACTGTGTATGTATATACTATGTATACCTCCTATACTGTGTATGTATATACTATGTATACCTCCTATACTATGTATATACTATGTATACCTCCTATACTGTGTATGTATATACTATGTATACCTCCTATACTGTGTATGTATATACTATGTATACCTCCTATACTATGTATATACTATGTATACCTCCTATACTGTGTATGTATATACTATGTATACCTCCTATACTATGTATATACTATGTATACCTCCTATACTGTGTATGTATATACTATGTATACCTCCTATACTGCGTATGTATATACTATGTATACCTCCTATACTGTGTATGTATATACTATGTATACCTCCTATACTGTGTATGTATATACTATGTATACCTCCTATACTGTGTATGTATATACTATGTATACCTCCTATACTGCATATGTATATACTATGTATACCTCCTATACTATGTATATACTATGTATACCTCCTATACTGTGTATGTATATACTATGTATACCTCCTATACTATGTATATACTATGTATACCTCCTATACTGTGTATGTATATACTATGTATACCTCCTATACTGTGTATGTATATACTATGTATACCTCCTATACTATGTATATACTATGTATACCTCCTATACTGTGTATGTATATACTATGTATACCTCCTATACTGTGTATGTATATACTATGTATACCTCCTATACTGCGTATGTATATACTATGTATACCTCCTATACTGTGTATGTATATACTATGTATACCTCCTATACTGTGTATATACTATGTATACCTCCTATACTGTGTATGTATATACTATGTATACCTCCTATACTGTGTATGTATATACTATGTATACCTCCTATACTGTGTATGTATATACTATGTATACCTCCTATACTATGTATATACTATGTATACCTCCTATACTGTGTATGTATATACTATGTATACCTCCTATACTGTGTATGTATATACTATGTATACCTCCTATACTGTGTATGTATATACTATGTATACCTCCTATACTGCGTATGTATATACTATGTATACCTCCTATACTGCGTATGTATATACTATGTATACCTCCTATACTGCGTATGTATATACTATGTATACCTCCTATACTGCGTATGTATATACTATGTATACCTCCTATACTGCGTATGTATATACTATGTATACCTCCTATACTGCGTATGTATATACTATGTATACCTCCTATACTGCGTATGTATATACTATGTATACCTCCTATACTGCGTATGTATATACTATGTATACCTCCTATACTATGTATATACTATGTATACCTCCTATACTGCGTATGTATATACTATGTATACCTCCTATACTGCGTATGTATATACTATGTATACCTCCTATACTGCGTATGTATATACTATGTATACCTCCTATACTGCGTATGTATATACTATGTATACCTCCTATACTGCGTATGTATATACTATGTATACCTCCTATACTGCGTATGTATATACTATGTATACCTCCTATACTGTGTATGTATATACTATGTATACCTCCTATACTATGTATATACTATGTATACCTCCTATACTGTGTATGTATATACTATGTATACCTCCTATACTGCATATGTATATACTATGTATACCTCCTATACTGTGTATGTATATACTATGTATACCTCCTATACTGCATATGTATATACTATGTATACCTCCTATACTATGTATATACTATGTATACCTCCTATACTGTGTATGTATATACTATGTATACCTCCTATACTATGTATATACTATGTATACCTCCTATACTGTGTATGTATATACTATGTATACCTCCTATACTGTGTATGTATATACTATGTATACCTCCTATACTATGTATATACTATGTATACCTCCTATACTGTGTATGTATATACTATGTATACCTCCTATACTGTGTATGTATATACTATGTATACCTCCTATACTGCGTATGTATATACTATGTATACCTCCTATACTGTGTATGTATATACTATGTATACCTCCTATACTGTGTATATACTATGTATACCTCCTATACTGTGTATGTATATACTATGTATACCTCCTATACTGTGTATGTATATACTATGTATACCTCCTATACTGCGTATGTATATACTATGTATACCTCCTATACTGTGTATGTATATACTATGTATACCTCCTATACTGCGTATGTATATACTATGTATACCTCCTATACTGTGTATGTATATACTATGTATACCTCCTATACTGTGTATGTATATACTATGTATACCTCCTATACTGTGTATGTATATACTATGTATACCTCCTATACTGTGTATGTATATACTATGTATACCTCCTATACTGTGTATATACTATGTATACCTCCTATACTGTGTATGTATATACTATGTATACCTCCTATACTGTGTATGTATATACTATGTATACCTCCTATACTGCGTATGTATATACTATGTATACCTCCTATACTGCGTATGTATATACTATGTATACCTCCTATACTGCATATGTATATACTATGTATACCTCCTATACTGCATATGTATATACTATGTATACCTCCTATACTGCGTATGTATATACTATGTATACCTCCTATACTGCGTATGTATATACTATGTATACCTCCTATACTGCGTATGTATATACTATGTATACCTCCTATACTGCGTATGTATATACTATGTATACCTCCTATACTGCGTATGTATATACTATGTATACCTCCTATACTGCGTATGTATATACTATGTATACCTCCTATACTGTGTATGTATATACTATGTATACCTCCTATACTGTGTATGTATATACTATGTATACCTCCTATACTGTGTATGTATATACTATGTATACCTCCTATACTGCGTATGTATATACTATGTATACCTCCTATACTGTGTATGTATATACTATGTATACCTCCTATACTGTGTATGTATATACTATGTATACCTCCTATACTGTGTATGTATATACTATGTATACCTCCTATACTGCGTATGTATATACTATGTATACCTCCTATACTGCGTATGTATATACTATGTATACCTCCTATACTGCGTATGTATATACTATGTATACCTCCTATACTGCGTATGTATATACTATGTATACCTCCTATACTGTGTATGTATATACTATGTATACCTCCTATACTGCGTATGTATATACTATGTATACCTCCTATACTATGTATATACTATGTATACCTCCTATACTGCGTATGTATATACTATGTATACCTCCTATACTGCGTATGTATATACTATGTATACCTCCTATACTGCGTATGTATATACTATGTATACCTCCTATACTGCGTATGTATATACTATGTATACCTCCTATACTGCGTATGTATATACTATGTATACCTCCTATACTGCGTATGTATATACTATGTATACCTCCTATACTGTGTATGTATATACTATGTATACCTCCTATACTATGTATATACTATGTATACCTCCTATACTGTGTATGTATATACTATGTATACCTCCTATACTGCGTATGTATATACTATGTATACCTCCTATACTGCGTATGTATATACTATGTATACCTCCTATACTGCGTATGTATATACTATGTATACCTCCTATACTGCGTATGTATATACTATGTATACCTCCTATACTGCGTATGTATATACTATGTATACCTCCTATACTGCGTATGTATATACTATGTATACCTCCTATACTGCGTATGTATATACTATGTATACCTCCTATACTGCGTATGTATATACTATGTATACCTCCTATACTGTGTATGTATATACTATGTATACCTCCTATACTATGTATATACTATGTATACCTCCTATACTGCGTATGTATATACTATGTATACCTCCTATACTGCGTATGTATATACTATGTATACCTCCTATACTGTGTATGTATATACTATGTATACCTCCTATACTGCGTATGTATATACTATGTATACCTCCTATACTGCGTATGTATATACTATGTATACCTCCTATACTGTGTATTTATATACTATGTATACCTCCTATACTATGTATATACTATGTATACCTCCTATACTGCGTATGTATATACTATGTATACCTCCTATACTGTGTATGTATATACTATGTATACCTCCTATACTATGTATATACTATGTATACCTCCTATACTGCGTATGTATATACTATGTATACCTCCTATACTGTGTATGTATATACTATGTATACCTCCTATACTGTGTATGTATATACTATGTATACCTCCTATACTGCGTATGTATATACTATGTATACCTCCTATACTGCGTATGTATATACTATGTATACCTCCTATACTGTGTATTTATATACTATGTATACCTCCTATACTGTGTATGTATATACTATGTATACCTCCTATACTGTGTATGTATATACTATGTATACCTCCTATACTGCGTATGTATATACTATGTATACCTCCTATACTGCGTATGTATATACTATGTATACCTCCTATACTGCGTATGTATATACTATGTATACCTCCTATACTGCGTATGTATATACTATGTATACCTCCTATACTGCGTATGTATATACTATGTATACCTCCTATACTGCGTATGTATATACTATGTATACCTCCTATACTGTGTATGTATATACTATGTATACCTCCTATACTGCGTATGTATATACTATGTATACCTCCTATACTGTGTATGTATATACTATGTATACCTCCTATACTATGTATATACTATGTATACCTCCTATACTATGTATGTATATACTATGTATACCTCCTATACTATGTATATACTATGTATACCTCCTATACTGTGTATGTATATACTATGTATACCTCCTATACTATGTATATACTATGTATACCTCCTATACTGCGTATGTATATACTATGTATACCTCCTATACTGTGTATGTATATACTATGTATACCTCCTATACTGTGTATGTATATACTATGTATACCTCCTATACTGTGTATGTATATACTATGTATACCTCCATATGCCGCCATCTTCCTTTACATTGACATGATGTATTTTTCGATGTTCCTTTAGGTCTGCGAGAACCGTCACCCACCAACCCATTCCAATATGGAGACCAGAAACCCTCCCTCAACCAGATCCGCGCCTCTTCTCCAATGCCGATGCAGAGTGCCGGCTTGTTACCCATTAACTCATTGGATGCCGGAGTCACTACCTTAAGGACGGTCTCCCCCGTGCCCGGTATGGCGGTGCCATCCACCATGCCGCTTCCCCTGCCACTTCAGCAGAGTTTCCCCCCTGTCGCCAGCCTTTACCCCTCTCTGAATTTCCAGTACGCACCAGTGATCCCAGTCAGCCAAGTTCCAGTAGCTTTGCCGCAGCCATTACTGCCTCAGGCGGCGCCGGCCGCTAACAACCCCTTCCTGTGACCCCGCTGGGGCCGGCTCGGATACGCTGCAATCCTTCTGTATTATTATTACCCGATATTTGATGGCCGGCGTTGCGAGGTGAATTATTTAGGACGTTGCGGCGCATCGGCGTCTAATGAGCGATAATTATGTATCTGGGACACGGCTAAGTGGAAGGAAATCATTAGCGAGGAGGAGATTTAGGGGAACAATACTCGCCTGTCACCTCCTGGTTATTACCGGCTTCATTACCAGAATTGCTGAATCACAGCGGCGCGGACCGGACCGCGCCGTACATCACACCAGTTCTCCGCTACACGCCGCTGCTTGAGAACGTCTTCGCACCCGACACCTCGTCTTAGCTTATTTGTCTTTATAAAACTTCAGTGTGAAGGTGTTTGTAGAAGGAACGTCCAAGAAAGGCAGAGACGTTGCAGATGAAGCCGTGCAGGATCGGTGCGGCCCTTACAGGGGATTGTAATAGCTCTTATTAGGTAAAAATGCCTCCTTCTCCACTGATCCGGATTTTCTCCTCCCCCCTCCTAAACACTTCACTCACTCTAATCTCAGGTGAATCCGTCTTGGTCTCCCAAGACAGACTGTCAGCTCTCTGATGTGTTACTCTCTGGCTTCCCATAGTGTGTGTGTGTGTGGGGGATGGGATCCGTCTCTGCAGCTGACCATAGTGCACCCTGCACAGCAGTACTGCTCCTGTCTGATCTGTAACGTCCTTCATGCTGCTTCTCCGTGAGTAAATACATGTAATGGAACTGAGTCTCCTGCTTTGTCCTTGTGCTCTCTATGGGGGACATTATAGTCTCTGGTCTCCGTCCACTGCAAAATACACCATCCACCATCCACCTGCTGCAAAATACAATCCTACAAGGACAGGTCTATGTGCTGACGGACACTGATATGGCAGCTAATCCTAACAAGAGATGGCGAGATGGTCCTGTGAAGTTCTCAGCCCGCGCCGCTCTACCAATGTGGTGTAAGAGACGCCTTCTATAGTCTGCCCCCCTATACGCCACTTATAGGGTGGAATGTGCCCGTCATGTGATTCCTGGACTGCAAGAACAGGCGGGATGAGAGCGGTGACAAGCGCCCAGTGCTGTATATGGAGGCTGCACCCGCACGTGTCTACCATAAGGGGCGCAGTCACACAAATCAGGATACTGTCCCTTTAAGAAACCCGCAGTCGCTGACATCGCTTGTGATTTCATGTGCAGATGTTGTTCTGACGCCGCCTCGTATATGACAGGGGCACATTCTGCACATACATGAGCGGTAGTATCTGCCATTACACGCGTGTACCGTTGTATCATCACAGCCTTGTATTTACTGTAGTACAAGAGGGAGGAGCAAAACCAAAACCTAGTGCTTGGTGCCTTATACTTATAGAAATAACTCAAACCTGATGCCACATAGTCCTCCAACCGTATAGTATAGTCCTCCAGTGGATACAGTACAGTGGATATTCGCCCCCACAATACAGCAGATGTGCACAGTTTGCTGCCACCGACAACCCGTGGATGAAGTCGCGGGCACATGCTAGTATAGTATAGTCCTCCAACTGTATAGTATAGTCCCAGTGGTGAACCGGGCCTCTCTGCCGCCTGAGGCGAACGATCAAAAGAAAGGGGGGGTGTTGTTCATCTTTTGATCGTCCCCCTCAGACAGCGGGGGGTTGGGGGTGCTGGCGGTAACATTACAATACATACAATGCAGTAATACTCACAGGAGACGTCTCCCCACATTTTCCGTCTCTTCCCTTTGGGCCGCCATCACCACTTCTTCCAGCTGTGACTTGTCTCTGTAAAGTTTCCAGCACAGACATCTCTGACTCCTCACGTCTCCACACATCCAACCCCTATAGATATATGTATATATCCCACAGCGGCCCCTGCAGCCTATATTATGCCCCACGGTTGCTCACCCATGACCTATTATTATACTGGGGGGTCTTTTCAGCTATCACGTGGTCTGGGATGTTACCATATAGGCCCAAAGCCTGTGGTAGCAGTAACAGGCTATTACTACTAGCACAGGCTTCGGGCCTATATGGTAACAGGCTATTACTACTAGCACAGGCTTCGGGCCTATATGGTAACAGGCTATTACTACTAGCACAGGCTTCAGGCCTATATGGTAACAGGCTATTACTACTAGCACAGGCTTCGGGCCTATATGGTAACAGGCTATTACTACTAGCACAGGCTTCAGGCCTATATGGTAACAGGCTATTACTACTAGCACAGGCTTCAGGCCTATATGGTAACAGGCTATTACTACTAGCACAGGCTTCGGGCCTATATGGTAACAGGCTATTACTACTAGCACAGGCTTCGGGCCTATATGGTAACAGGCTATTACTACTAGCACAGGCTTCGGGCCTATATGGTAACAGGCTATTACTACTAGCACAGGCTTCAGGCCTATATGGTAACAGGCTATTACTACTAGCACAGGCTTCGGGCCTATATGGTAACAGGCTATTACTACTAGCACAGGCTTCGGGCCTATATGGTAACAGGCTATTACTACTAGCACAGGCTTCAGGCCTATATGGTAACAGGCTATTACTACTAGCACAGGCTTCGGGCCTATATGGTAACAGGCTATTACTACTAGCACAGGCTTCGGGCCTATATGGTAACAGGCTGGTACTACTAGCACAGGGTTCAGGCCTATATGGTAACAGGCTATTACTACTAGCACAGGCTTCGGGCCTATATGGTAACAGGCTATTACTACTAGCACAGGCTTCGGGCCTATATGGTAACAGGCTATTACTACTAGCACAGGCTTCGGGCCTATATGGTAACAGGCTGGTACTACTAGCACAGGCTTCGGGCCTATATGGTAACAGGCTATTACTACTAGCACAGGCTTCAGGCCTATATGGTAACAGGCTGGTACTACTAGCACAGGCTTCGGGCCTATATGGTAACAGGCTATTACTACTAGCACAGGCTTCGGGCCTATATGGTAACAGGCTATTACTACTAGCACAGGCTTCGGGCCTATATGGTAACAGGCTATTACTGCTAGCACAGGCTTCAGGCCTATATGGTAACAGGCTATTACTACTAGCACAGGCTTCAGGCTTATATGGTAACAGGCTATTACTACTAGCACAGGCTTCAGGCCTATATGGTAACAGGCTATTACTACTAGCACAGGCTTCAGGCCTATATGGTAACAGGCTATTACTACTAGCACAGGCTTCAGGCCTATATGGTAACAGGCTATTACTACTAGCACAGGCTTCAGGCCTATATGGTAACAGGCTATTACTACTAGCACAGGCTTCGGGCCTATATGGTAACAGGCTATTACTACTAGCACAGGCTTCAGGCCTATATGGTAACAGGCTATTACTGCTAGCACAGGCTTCGGGCCTATATGGTAACAGGCTATTACTACTAGCACAGGCTTCGGGCCTATATGGTAACAGGCTATTACTACTAGCACAGGCTTCAGGCCTATATGGTAACAGGCTATTACTGCTAGCACAGGCTTCGGGCCTATATGGTAACAGGCTATTACTACTAGCACAGGCTTCGGGCCTATATGGTAACAGGCTATTACTACTAGCACAGGCTTCGGGCCTATATGGTAACAGGCTATTACTACTAGCACAGGCTTCAGGCCTATATGGTAACAGGCTATTACTACTAGCACAGGCTTCGGGCCTATATGGTAACAGGCTATTACTACTAGCACAGGCTTCAGACTTTTATGGTAACAGGCTATTACTACTAACACAGGCTTCAGGCCTATATGGTAACAGGCTATTACTACTAGCACAGGCTTCAGGCCTATATGGTAACAGGCTATTACTACTAGCACAGGCTTCAGGCCTATATGGTAACAGGCTATTACTACTAGCACAGGCTTCGGGCCTATATGGTAACAGGCTGGTACTACTAGCACAGGCTTCGGGCCTATATGGTAACAGGCTATTACTACTAGCACAGGCTTCAGGCCTATATGGTAACAGGCTATTACTACTAGCACAGGCTTCAGGCCTATATGGTAACAGGCTATTACTACTAGCACAGGCTTCGGGCCTATATGGTAACAGGCTATTACTACTAGCACAGGCTTCAGGTCTATATGGTAACAGGCTATTACTACTAGCACAGGCTTCAGGCCTATATGGTATACTACTAGCACAGGCTTCAGGCCTATATGGTAACATACTATTACTACTAGCACAGGCTTCGGGCCTATATGGTAACAGGCTGGTACTACTAGCACAGGCTTCGGGCCTATATGGTAACAGGCTATTACTACTAGCACAGGCTTCAGGCCTATATGGTAACAGGCTATTACTACTAGCACAGGCTTCGGGCCTATATGGTAACAGGCTATTACTACTAGCACAGGCTTCGGGCCTATATGGTAACAGGCTATTACTACTAGCACAGGCTTCGGGCCTATATGGTAACAGGCTATTACTACTAGCACAGGCTTCGGGCCTATATGGTAACAGGCTATTACTACTAGCACAGGCTTCGGGCCTATATGGTAACAGGCTATTACTACTAGCACAGGCTTCGGGCCTATATGGTAACAGGCTATTACTACTAGCACAGGCTTCGGGCCTATATGGTAACAGGCTATTACTACTAGCACAGGCTTCAGGCCTATATGGTAACAGGCTATTACTACTAGCACAGGCTTCAGACTTTTATGGTAACAGGCTATTACTACTAACACAGGCTTCAGGCCTATATGGTAACAGGCTATTACTACTAGCACAGGCTTCAGGCCTATATGGTAACAGGCTATTACTACTAGCACAGGCTTCAGGCCTATATGGTAACAGGCTATTACTACTAGCACAGGCTTCAGGCCTATATGGTAACAGGCTGGTACTACTAGCACAGGCTTCAGGCCTATATGGTAACAGGCTATTACTACTAGCACAGGCTTCAGGCCTATATGGTAACAGGCTATTACTACTAGCACAGGCTTCAGGCCTATATGGTAACAGGCTATTACTACTAGCACAGGCTTCGGGCCTATATGGTAACAGGCTATTACTACTAGCACAGGCTTCGGGCCTATATGGTAACAGGCTATTACTACTAGCACAGGCTTCGGGCCTATATGGTAACAGGCTATTACTACTAGCACAGGCTTCGGGCCTATATGGTAACAGGCTATTACTACTAGCACAGGCTTCGGGCCTATATGGTAACAGGCTATTACTACTAGCACAGGCTTCGGGCCTATATGGTAACAGGCTATTACTACTAGCACAGGCTTCAGGCCTATATGGTAACAGGCTATTACTACTAGCACAGGCTTCAGACTTTTATGGTAACAGGCTATTACTACTAACACAGGCTTCAGGCCTATATGGTAACAGGCTATTACTACTAGCACAGGCTTCAGGCCTATATGGTAACAGGCTATTACTACTAGCACAGGCTTCGGGCCTATATGGTAACAGGCTGGTACTACTAGCACAGGCTTCGGGCCTATATGGTAACAGGCTATTACTACTAGCACAGGCTTCAGGCCTATATGGTAACAGGCTATTACTACTAGCACAGGCTTCAGGCCTATATGGTAACAGGCTATTACTACT
Source organism: Leptodactylus fuscus (assembly GCF_031893055.1). Lineage (NCBI taxonomy): Eukaryota > Metazoa > Chordata > Amphibia > Anura > Leptodactylidae > Leptodactylus > Leptodactylus fuscus. The sequence continues at coordinate 450,459 of NW_027440423.1, forward strand.
AGCACAGGCTTCAGGCCTATATGGTAACAGGCTATTACTACTAGCACAGGCTTCGGGCCTATATGGTAACAGGCTATTACTACTAGCACAGGCTTCGGGCCTATATGGTAACAGGCTATTACTACTAGCACAGGCTTCAGGCCTATATGGTAACAGGCTATTACTACTAGCACAGGCTTCAGGCCTATATGGTAACAGGCTGGTACTACTAGCACAGGCTTCGGGCCTATATGGTAACAGGCTATTACTACTAGCACAGGCTTCAGGCCTATATGGTAACAGGCTATTACTACTAGCACAGGCTTCGGGCCTATATGGTAACAGGCTATTACTACTAGCACAGGCTTCGGGCCTATATGGTAACAGGCTATTACTACTAGCACAGGCTTCGGGCCTATATGGTAACAGGCTATTACTACTAGCACAGGCTTCGGGCCTATATGGTAACAGGCTATTACTACTAGCACAGGCTTCGGGCCTATATGGTAACAGGCTATTACTACTAGCACAGGCTTCGGGCCTATATGGTAACAGGCTATTACTACTAGCACAGGCTTCGGGCCTATATGGTAACAGGCTATTACTACTAGCACAGGCTTCAGGCCTATATGGTAACAGGCTATTACTACTAGCACAGGCTTCAGACTTTTATGGTAACAGGCTATTACTACTAACACAGGCTTCAGGCCTATATGGTAACAGGCTATTACTACTAGCACAGGCTTCAGGCCTATATGGTAACAGGCTATTACTACTAGCACAGGCTTCAGGCCTATATGGTAACAGGCTATTACTACTAGCACAGGCTTCAGGCCTATATGGTAACAGGCTGGTACTACTAGCACAGGCTTCAGGCCTATATGGTAACAGGCTATTACTACTAGCACAGGCTTCAGGCCTATATGGTAACAGGCTATTACTACTAGCACAGGCTTCAGGCCTATATGGTAACAGGCTATTACTACTAGCACAGGCTTCGGGCCTATATGGTAACAGGCTATTACTACTAGCACAGGCTTCGGGCCTATATGGTAACAGGCTATTACTACTAGCACAGGCTTCGGGCCTATATGGTAACAGGCTATTACTACTAGCACAGGCTTCGGGCCTATATGGTAACAGGCTATTACTACTAGCACAGGCTTCGGGCCTATATGGTAACAGGCTATTACTACTAGCACAGGCTTCGGGCCTATATGGTAACAGGCTATTACTACTAGCACAGGCTTCAGGCCTATATGGTAACAGGCTATTACTACTAGCACAGGCTTCAGACTTTTATGGTAACAGGCTATTACTACTAACACAGGCTTCAGGCCTATATGGTAACAGGCTATTACTACTAGCACAGGCTTCAGGCCTATATGGTAACAGGCTATTACTACTAGCACAGGCTTCGGGCCTATATGGTAACAGGCTGGTACTACTAGCACAGGCTTCGGGCCTATATGGTAACAGGCTATTACTACTAGCACAGGCTTCAGGCCTATATGGTAACAGGCTATTACTACTAGCACAGGCTTCAGGCCTATATGGTAACAGGCTATTACTACTAGCACAGGCTTCGGGCCTATATGGTAACAGGCTATTACTACTAGCACAGGCTTCGGGCCTATATGGTAACAGGCTATTACTACTAGCACAGGCTTCGGGCCTATATGGTAACAGGCTATTACTACTAGCACAGGCTTCGGGCCTATATGGTAACAGGCTATTACTACTAGCACAGGCTTCGGGCCTATATGGTAACAGGCTATTACTACTAGCACAGGCTTCGGGCCTATATGGTAACAGGCTATTACTACTAGCACAGGCTTCGGGCCTATATGGTAACAGGCTATTACTACTAGCACAGGCTTCAGGTCTATATGGTAACAGGCTATTACTACTAGCACAGGCTTCAGGCCTATATGGTAACAGGCTATTACTACTAGCACAGGCTTCGGGCCTATATGGTAACAGGCTATTACTACTAGCACAGGCTTCGGGCCTATATGGTAACAGGCTATTACTACTAGCACAGGCTTCGGGCCTATATGGTAACAGGCTATTACTACTAGCACAGGCTTCAGGCCTATATGGTAACAGGCTATTACTGCTAGCACAGGCTTCAGGCCTATATGGTAACAGGCTATTACTACTAGCACAGGCTTCAGGCCTATATGGTAACAGGCTATTACTACTAGCACAGGCTTCAGGCCTATATGGTAACAGGCTATTACTACTAACACAGGCTTCAGGCCTATATGGTAACAGGCTATTACTACTAGCACAGGCTTCGGGCCTATATGGTAACAGGCTATTACTACTAGCACAGGCTTCGGGCCTATATGGTAACAGGCTATTACTACTAGCACAGGCTTCAGACTTTTATGGTAACAGGCTATTACTACTAACACAGGCTTCAGGCCTATATGGTAACAGGCTATTACTACTAGCACAGGCTTCGGGCCTATATGGTAACAGGCTATTACTACTAGCACAGGCTTCGGGCCTATATGGTAACAGGCTATTACTACTAACACAGGCTTCAGGCCTATATGGTAACAGGCTATTACTACTAGCACAGGCTTCAGGCCTATATGGTAACAGGCTATTACTACTAGCACAGGCTTCAGGCCTATATGGTAACAGGCTATTACTACTAGCACAGGCTTCGGGCCTATATGGTAACAGGCTGGTACTACTAGCACAGGCTTCGGGCCTATATGGTAACAGGCTATAACTACTAGCACAGGCTTCAGGTCTATATGGTAACAGGCTATTACTACTAGCACAGGCTTCAGGCCTATATGGTAACAGGCTATTACTACTAGCACAGGCTTCAGGCCTATATGGTAACAGGCTATTACTACTAGCACAGGCTTCGGGCCTATATGGTAACAGGCTGGTACTACTAGCACAGGCTTCGGGCCTATATGGTAACAGGCTATTACTACTAGCACAGGCTTCAGGCCTATATGGTAACAGGCTATTACTACTAGCACAGGCTTCAGGCCTATATGGTAACAGGCTATTACTACTAGCGCAGGCTTCGGGCCTATATGGTAACAGGCTATTACTACTAGCACAGGCTTCGGGCCTATATGGTAACAGGCTATTACTACTAGCACAGGCTTCGGGCCTATATGGTAACAGGCTATTACTACTAGCACAGGCTTCGGGCCTATATGGTAACAGGCTATTACTACTAACACAGGCTTCAGGCCTATATGGTAACAGGCTATTACTACTAGCACAGGCTTCAGGCCTATATGGTAACAAGCTATTACTACTAGCACAGGCTTCAGACTTTTATGGTAACAGGCTATTACTACTAACACAGGCTTCAGGCCTATATGGTAACAGGCTATTACTACTAGCACAGGCTTCAGGCCTATATGGTAACAGGCTATTACTACTAGCACAGGCTTCGGGCCTATATGGTAACAGGCTGGTACTACTAGCACAGGCTTCGGGCCTATATGGTAACAGGCTATTACTACTAGCACAGGCTTCAGGCCTATATGGTAACAGGCTATTACTACTAGCACAGGCTTCAGGCCTATATGGTAACAGGCTATTACTACTAGCACAGGCTTCGGGCCTATATGGTAACAGGCTATTACTACTAGCACAGGCTTCGGGTCTATATGGTAACAGGCTATTACTACTAGCACAGGCTTCGGGCCTATATGGTAACAGGCTATTACTACTAGCACAGGCTTCGGGCCTATATGGTAACAGGCTATTACTACTAGCACAGGCTTCGGGCCTATATGGTAACAGGCTATTACTACTAGCACAGGCTTCGGGCCTATATGGTAACAGGCTATTACTACTAGCACAGGCTTCGGGCCTATATGGTAACAGGCTATTACTACTAGCACAGGCTTCAGGTCTATATGGTAACAGGCTATTACTACTAGCACAGGCTTCAGGCCTATATGGTAACAGGCTATTACTACTAGCACAGGCTTCGGGCCTATATGGTAACAGGCTATTACTACTAGCACAGGCTTCGGGCCTATATGGTAACAGGCTATTACTACTAGCACAGGCTTCGGGCCTATATGGTAACAGGCTATTACTACTAGCACAGGCTTCAGGCCTATATGGTAACAGGCTATTACTGCTAGCACAGGCTTCAGGCCTATATGGTAACAGGCTATTACTACTAGCACAGGCTTCAGGCCTATATGGTAACAGGCTATTACTACTAGCACAGGCTTCAGGCCTATATGGTAACAGGCTATTACTACTAACACAGGCTTCAGGCCTATATGGTAACAGGCTATTACTACTAGCACAGGCTTCGGGCCTATATGGTAACAGGCTATTACTACTAGCACAGGCTTCGGGCCTATATGGTAACAGGCTATTACTACTAGCACAGGCTTCAGACTTTTATGGTAACAGGCTATTACTACTAACACAGGCTTCAGGCCTATATGGTAACAGGCTATTACTACTAGCACAGGCTTCGGGCCTATATGGTAACAGGCTATTACTACTAGCACAGGCTTCAGACTTTTATGGTAACAGGCTATTACTACTAACACAGGCTTCAGGCCTATATGGTAACAGGCTATTACTACTAGCACAGGCTTCAGGCCTATATGGTAACAGGCTATTACTACTAGCACAGGCTTCGGGCCTATATGGTAACAGGCTATTACTACTAGCACAGGCTTCAGGCCTATATGATAACAGGCTATTACTACTAGCACAGGCTTCGGGCCTATATGGTAACAGGCTGGTACTACTAGCACAGGCTTCGGGCCTATATGGTAACAGGCTATAACTACTAGCACAGGCTTCAGGTCTATATGGTAACAGGCTATTACTACTAGCACAGGCTTCAGGCCTATATGGTAACAGGCTATTACTACTAGCACAGGCTTCAGGCCTATATGGTAACAGGCTATTACTACTAGCACAGGCTTCGGGCCTATATGGTAACAGGCTGGTACTACTAGCACAGGCTTCGGGCCTATATGGTAACAGGCTATTACTACTAGCACAGGCTTCAGGTCTATATGGTAACAGGCTATTACTACTAGCACAGGCTTCAGGCCTATATGGTAACAGGCTATTACTACTAGCACAGGCTTCGGGCCTATATGGTAACAGGCTATTACTACTAGCACAGGCTTCGGGCCTATATGGTAACAGGCTATTACTACTAGCACAGGCTTCGGGCCTATATGGTAACAGGCTATTACTACTAGCACAGGCTTCGGGCCTATATGGTAACAGGCTATTACTACTAGCACAGGCTTCGGGCCTATATGGTAACAGGCTATTACTACTAGCACAGGCTTCAGGCCTATATGGTAACAGGCTATTACTACTAGCACAGGCTTCGGGCCTATATGGTAACAGGCTATTACTACTAGCACAGGCTTCGGGCCTATATGGTAACAGGCTATTACTACTAGCACAGGCTTCGGGCCTATATGGTAACAGGCTATTACTACTAGCACAGGCTTCAGGCCTATATGGTAACAGGCTATTACTACTAGCACAGGCTTCAGACTTTTATGGTAACAGGCTATTACTACTAACACAGGCTTCAGGCCTATATGGTAACAGGCTATTACTACTAGCACAGGCTTCAGGCCTATATGGTAACAGGCTATTACTACTAGCACAGGCTTCAGGCCTATATGGTAACAGGCTATTACTACTAGCACAGGCTTCGGGCCTATATGGTAACAGGCTGGTACTACTAGCACAGGCTTCGGGCCTATATGGTAACAGGCTATTACTACTAGCACAGGCTTCAGGCCTATATGGTAACAGGCTATTACTACTAGCACAGGCTTCAGGCCTATATGGTAACAGGCTATTACTACTAGCACAGGCTTCGGGCCTATATGGTAACAGGCTGGTACTACTAGCACAGGCTTCGGGCCTATATGGTAACAGGCTATTACTACTAGCACAGGCTTCAGGCCTATATGGTAACAGGCTGGTACTACTAGCACAGGCTTCAGGCCTATATGGTAACAGGCTATTACTACTAGCACAGGCTTCGGGCCTATATGGTAACAGGCTATTACTACTAGCACAGGCTTCAGGTCTATATGGTAACAGGCTATTACTACTAGCACAGGCTTCAGGCCTATATGGTATACTACTAGCACAGGCTTCAGGCCTATATGGTAACATACTATTACTACTAGCACAGGCTTCGGGCCTATATGGTAACAGGCTGGTACTACTAGCACAGGCTTCGGGCCTATATGGTAACAGGCTATTACTACTAGCACAGGCTTCAGGCCTATATGGTAACAGGCTATTACTACTAGCACAGGCTTCGGGCCTATATGGTAACAGGCTATTACTACTAGCACAGGCTTCGGGCCTATATGGTAACAGGCTATTACTACTAGCACAGGCTTCGGGCCTATATGGTAACAGGCTATTACTACTAGCACAGGCTTCGGGCCTATATGGTAACAGGCTATTACTACTAGCACAGGCTTCGGGCCTATATGGTAACAGGCTATTACTACTAGCACAGGCTTCGGGCCTATATGGTAACAGGCTATTACTACTAGCACAGGCTTCGGGCCTATATGGTAACAGGCTATTACTACTAGCACAGGCTTCAGGCCTATATGGTAACAGGCTATTACTACTAGCACAGGCTTCAGACTTTTATGGTAACAGGCTATTACTACTAACACAGGCTTCAGGCCTATATGGTAACAGGCTATTACTACTAGCACAGGCTTCAGGCCTAAATGGTAACAGGCTATTACTACTAGCACAGACTTCGGGCCTATATGGTAACAGGCTATTACTACTAGCACAGGCTTCGGGCCTATATGGTAACAGGCTATTACTACTAGCACAGGCTTCGAGCCTATATGGTAACAGGCTATTACTACTAGCACAGGCTTCGGGCCTATATGGTAACAGGCTATTACTACTAGCACAGGCTTCAGGCCTATATGGTAACAGGCTATTACTACTAGCACAGGCTTCAGACTTTTATGGTAACAGGCTATTACTACTAACACAGGCTTCAGGCCTATATGGTAACAGGCTATTACTACTAGCACAGGCTTCAGGCCTATATGGTAACAGGCTATTACTACTAGCACAGGCTTCGGGCCTATATGGTAACAGGCTGGTACTACTAGCACAGGCTTCGGGCCTATATGGTAACAGGCTATTACTACTAGCACAGGCTTCAGGCCTATATGGTAACAGGCTATTACTACTAGCACAGGCTTCAGGCCTATATGGTAACAGGCTATTACTACTAGCACAGGCTTCGGGCCTATATGGTAACAGGCTATTACTACTAGCACAGGCTTCGGGCCTATATGGTAACAGGCTATTACTACTAGCACAGGCTTCGGGCCTATATGGTAACAGGCTATTACTACTAGCACAGGCTTCGGGCCTATATGGTAACAGGCTATTACTACTAGCACAGGCTTCGGGCCTATATGGTAACAGGCTATTACTACTAGCACAGGCTTCGGGCCTATATGGTAACAGGCTATTACTACTAGCACAGGCTTCGGGCCTATATGGTAACAGGCTATTACTACTAGCACAGGCTTCGGGCCTATATGGTAACAGGCTATTACTACTAGCACAGGCTTCGGGCCTATATGGTAACAGGCTATTACTACTAGCACAGGCTTCGGGCCTATATGGTAACAGGCTATTACTACTAGCACAGGCTTCGGGCCTATATGGTAACAGGCTATTACTACTAGCACAGGCTTCGGGCCTATATGGTAACAGGCTATTACTACTAGCACAGGCTTCAGGCCTATATGGTAACAGGCTATTACTACTAGCACAGGCTTCAGACTTTTATGGTAACAGGCTATTACTACTAACACAGGCTTCAGGCCTATATGGTAACAGGCTATTACTACTAGCACAGGCTTCAGGCCTATATGGTAACAGGCTATTACTACTAGCACAGGCTTCAGGCCTATATGGTAACAGGCTATTACTACTAGCACAGGCTTCAGGCCTATATGGTAACAGGCTGGTACTACTAGCACAGGCTTCAGGCCTATATGGTAACAGGCTATTACTACTAGCACAGGCTTCAGGCCTATATGGTAACAGGCTATTACTACTAGCACAGGCTTCAGGCCTATATGGTAACAGGCTATTACTACTAGCACAGGCTTCGGGCCTATATGGTAACAGGCTATTACTACTAGCACAGGCTTCGGGCCTATATGGTAACAGGCTATTACTACTAGCACAGGCTTCGGGCCTATATGGTAACAGGCTATTACTACTAGCACAGGCTTCGGGCCTATATGGTAACAGGCTATTACTACTAGCACAGGCTTCGGGCCTATATGGTAACAGGCTATTACTACTAGCACAGGCTTCGGGCCTATATGGTAACAGGCTATTACTACTAGCACAGGCTTCAGGCCTATATGGTAACAGGCTATTACTACTAGCACAGGCTTCAGACTTTTATGGTAACAGGCTATTACTACTAACACAGGCTTCAGGCCTATATGGTAACAGGCTATTACTACTAGCACAGGCTTCAGGCCTATATGGTAACAGGCTATTACTACTAGCACAGGCTTCGGGCCTATATGGTAACAGGCTGGTACTACTAGCACAGGCTTCGGGCCTATATGGTAACAGGCTATTACTACTAGCACAGGCTTCAGGCCTATATGGTAACAGGCTATTACTACTAGCACAGGCTTCAGGCCTATATGGTAACAGGCTATTACTACTAGCACAGGCTTCAGGCCTATATGGTAACAGGCTATTACTACTAGCACAGGCTTCGGGCCTATATGGTAACAGGCTATTACTACTAGCACAGGCTTCGGGCCTATATGGTAACAGGCTATTACTACTAGCACAGGCTTCAGGCCTATATGGTAACAGGCTATTACTACTAGCACAGGCTTCAGGCCTATATGGTAACAGGCTGGTACTACTAGCACAGGCTTCGGGCCTATATGGTAACAGGCTATTACTACTAGCACAGGCTTCAGGCCTATATGGTAACAGGCTATTACTACTAGCACAGGCTTCGGGCCTATATGGTAACAGGCTATTACTACTAGCACAGGCTTCGGGCCTATATGGTAACAGGCTATTACTACTAGCACAGGCTTCGGGCCTATATGGTAACAGGCTATTACTACTAGCACAGGCTTCGGGCCTATATGGTAACAGGCTATTACTACTAGCACAGGCTTCGGGCCTATATGGTAACAGGCTATTACTACTAGCACAGGCTTCGGGCCTATATGGTAACAGGCTATTACTACTAGCACAGGCTTCGGGCCTATATGGTAACAGGCTATTACTACTAGCACAGGCTTCAGGCCTATATGGTAACAGGCTATTACTACTAGCACAGGCTTCAGACTTTTATGGTAACAGGCTATTACTACTAACACAGGCTTCAGGCCTATATGGTAACAGGCTATTACTACTAGCACAGGCTTCAGGCCTATATGGTAACAGGCTATTACTACTAGCACAGGCTTCAGGCCTATATGGTAACAGGCTATTACTACTAGCACAGGCTTCAGGCCTATATGGTAACAGGCTGGTACTACTAGCACAGGCTTCAGGCCTATATGGTAACAGGCTATTACTACTAGCACAGGCTTCAGGCCTATATGGTAACAGGCTATTACTACTAGCACAGGCTTCAGGCCTATATGGTAACAGGCTATTACTACTAGCACAGGCTTCGGGCCTATATGGTAACAGGCTATTACTACTAGCACAGGCTTCGGGCCTATATGGTAACAGGCTATTACTACTAGCACAGGCTTCGGGCCTATATGGTAACAGGCTATTACTACTAGCACAGGCTTCGGGCCTATATGGTAACAGGCTATTACTACTAGCACAGGCTTCGGGCCTATATGGTAACAGGCTATTACTACTAGCACAGGCTTCGGGCCTATATGGTAACAGGCTATTACTACTAGCACAGGCTTCAGGCCTATATGGTAACAGGCTATTACTACTAGCACAGGCTTCAGACTTTTATGGTAACAGGCTATTACTACTAACACAGGCTTCAGGCCTATATGGTAACAGGCTATTACTACTAGCACAGGCTTCAGGCCTATATGGTAACAGGCTATTACTACTAGCACAGGCTTCGGGCCTATATGGTAACAGGCTGGTACTACTAGCACAGGCTTCGGGCCTATATGGTAACAGGCTATTACTACTAGCACAGGCTTCAGGCCTATATGGTAACAGGCTATTACTACTAGCACAGGCTTCAGGCCTATATGGTAACAGGCTATTACTACTAGCACAGGCTTCGGGCCTATATGGTAACAGGCTATTACTACTAGCACAGGCTTCGGGCCTATATGGTAACAGGCTATTACTACTAGCACAGGCTTCGGGCCTATATGGTAACAGGCTATTACTACTAGCACAGGCTTCGGGCCTATATGGTAACAGGCTATTACTACTAGCACAGGCTTCGGGCCTATATGGTAACAGGCTATTACTACTAGCACAGGCTTCGGGCCTATATGGTAACAGGCTATTACTACTAGCACAGGCTTCGGGCCTATATGGTAACAGGCTATTACTACTAGCACAGGCTTCAGGTCTATATGGTAACAGGCTATTACTACTAGCACAGGCTTCAGGCCTATATGGTAACAGGCTATTACTACTAGCACAGGCTTCGGGCCTATATGGTAACAGGCTATTACTACTAGCACAGGCTTCGGGCCTATATGGTAACAGGCTATTACTACTAGCACAGGCTTCGGGCCTATATGGTAACAGGCTATTACTACTAGCACAGGCTTCAGGCCTATATGGTAACAGGCTATTACTGCTAGCACAGGCTTCAGGCCTATATGGTAACAGGCTATTACTACTAGCACAGGCTTCAGGCCTATATGGTAACAGGCTATTACTACTAGCACAGGCTTCAGGCCTATATGGTAACAGGCTATTACTACTAACACAGGCTTCAGGCCTATATGGTAACAGGCTATTACTACTAGCACAGGCTTCGGGCCTATATGGTAACAGGCTATTACTACTAGCACAGGCTTCGGGCCTATATGGTAACAGGCTATTACTACTAGCACAGGCTTCAGACTTTTATGGTAACAGGCTATTACTACTAACACAGGCTTCAGGCCTATATGGTAACAGGCTATTACTACTAGCACAGGCTTCGGGCCTATATGGTAACAGGCTATTACTACTAGCACAGGCTTCGGGCCTATATGGTAACAGGCTATTACTACTAACACAGGCTTCAGGCCTATATGGTAACAGGCTATTACTACTAGCACAGGCTTCAGGCCTATATGGTAACAGGCTATTACTACTAGCACAGGCTTCAGGCCTATATGGTAACAGGCTATTACTACTAGCACAGGCTTCGGGCCTATATGGTAACAGGCTGGTACTACTAGCACAGGCTTCGGGCCTATATGGTAACAGGCTATAACTACTAGCACAGGCTTCAGGTCTATATGGTAACAGGCTATTACTACTAGCACAGGCTTCAGGCCTATATGGTAACAGGCTATTACTACTAGCACAGGCTTCAGGCCTATATGGTAACAGGCTATTACTACTAGCACAGGCTTCGGGCCTATATGGTAACAGGCTGGTACTACTAGCACAGGCTTCGGGCCTATATGGTAACAGGCTATTACTACTAGCACAGGCTTCAGGCCTATATGGTAACAGGCTATTACTACTAGCACAGGCTTCAGGCCTATATGGTAACAGGCTATTACTACTAGCGCAGGCTTCGGGCCTATATGGTAACAGGCTATTACTACTAGCACAGGCTTCGGGCCTATATGGTAACAGGCTATTACTACTAGCACAGGCTTCGGGCCTATATGGTAACAGGCTATTACTACTAGCACAGGCTTCGGGCCTATATGGTAACAGGCTATTACTACTAGCACAGGCTTCGGGCCTATATGGTAACAGGCTATTACTACTAGCACAGGCTTCAGGCCTATATGGTAACAAGCTATTACTACTAGCACAGGCTTCAGACTTTTATGGTAACAGGCTATTACTACTAACACAGGCTTCAGGCCTATATGGTAACAGGCTATTACTACTAGCACAGGCTTCAGGCCTATATGGTAACAGGCTATTACTACTAGCACAGGCTTCGGGCCTATATGGTAACAGGCTGGTACTACTAGCACAGGCTTCGGGCCTATATGGTAACAGGCTATTACTACTAGCACAGGCTTCAGGCCTATATGGTAACAGGCTATTACTACTAGCACAGGCTTCAGGCCTATATGGTAACAGGCTATTACTACTAGCACAGGCTTCGGGCCTATATGGTAACAGGCTATTACTACTAGCACAGGCTTCGGGTCTATATGGTAACAGGCTATTACTACTAGCACAGGCTTCGGGCCTATATGGTAACAGGCTATTACTACTAGCACAGGCTTCGGGCCTATATGGTAACAGGCTATTACTACTAGCACAGGCTTCGGGCCTATATGGTAACAGGCTATTACTACTAGCACAGGCTTCGGGCCTATATGGTAACAGGCTATTACTACTAGCACAGGCTTCGGGCCTATATGGTAACAGGCTATTACTACTAGCACAGGCTTCAGGTCTATATGGTAACAGGCTATTACTACTAGCACAGGCTTCAGGCCTATATGGTAACAGGCTATTACTACTAGCACAGGCTTCGGGCCTATATGGTAACAGGCTATTACTACTAGCACAGGCTTCGGGCCTATATGGTAACAGGCTATTACTACTAGCACAGGCTTCGGGCCTATATGGTAACAGGCTATTACTACTAGCACAGGCTTCAGGCCTATATGGTAACAGGCTATTACTGCTAGCACAGGCTTCAGGCCTATATGGTAACAGGCTATTACTACTAGCACAGGCTTCAGGCCTATATGGTAACAGGCTATTACTACTAGCACAGGCTTCAGGCCTATATGGTAACAGGCTATTACTACTAACACAGGCTTCAGGCCTATATGGTAACAGGCTATTACTACTAGCACAGGCTTCGGGCCTATATGGTAACAGGCTATTACTACTAGCACAGGCTTCGGGCCTATATGGTAACAGGCTATTACTACTAGCACAGGCTTCAGACTTTTATGGTAACAGGCTATTACTACTAACACAGGCTTCAGGCCTATATGGTAACAGGCTATTACTACTAGCACAGGCTTCGGGCCTATATGGTAACAGGCTATTACTACTAGCACAGGCTTCAGACTTTTATGGTAACAGGCTATTACTACTAACACAGGCTTCAGGCCTATATGGTAACAGGCTATTACTACTAGCACAGGCTTCAGGCCTATATGGTAACAGGCTATTACTACTAGCACAGGCTTCGGGCCTATATGGTAACAGGCTATTACTACTAGCACAGGCTTCAGGCCTATATGATAACAGGCTATTACTACTAGCACAGGCTTCGGGCCTATATGGTAACAGGCTGGTACTACTAGCACAGGCTTCGGGCCTATATGGTAACAGGCTATAACTACTAGCACAGGCTTCAGGTCTATATGGTAACAGGCTATTACTACTAGCACAGGCTTCAGGCCTATATGGTAACAGGCTATTACTACTAGCACAGGCTTCAGGCCTATATGGTAACAGGCTATTACTACTAGCACAGGCTTCGGGCCTATATGGTAACAGGCTGGTACTACTAGCACAGGCTTCGGGCCTATATGGTAACAGGCTATTACTACTAGCACAGGCTTCAGGTCTATATGGTAACAGGCTATTACTACTAGCACAGGCTTCAGGCCTATATGGTAACAGGCTATTACTACTAGCACAGGCTTCGGGCCTATATGGTAACAGGCTATTACTACTAGCACAGGCTTCGGGCCTATATGGTAACAGGCTATTACTACTAGCACAGGCTTCGGGCCTATATGGTAACAGGCTATTACTACTAGCACAGGCTTCGGGCCTATATGGTAACAGGCTATTACTACTAGCACAGGCTTCGGGCCTATATGGTAACAGGCTATTACTACTAGCACAGGCTTCAGGCCTATATGGTAACAGGCTATTACTACTAGCACAGGCTTCGGGCCTATATGGTAACAGGCTATTACTACTAGCACAGGCTTCGGGCCTATATGGTAACAGGCTATTACTACTAGCACAGGCTTCGGGCCTATATGGTAACAGGCTATTACTACTAGCACAGGCTTCAGGCCTATATGGTAACAGGCTATTACTACTAGCACAGGCTTCAGACTTTTATGGTAACAGGCTATTACTACTAACACAGGCTTCAGGCCTATATGGTAACAGGCTATTACTACTAGCACAGGCTTCAGGCCTATATGGTAACAGGCTATTACTACTAGCACAGGCTTCAGGCCTATATGGTAACAGGCTATTACTACTAGCACAGGCTTCGGGCCTATATGGTAACAGGCTGGTACTACTAGCACAGGCTTCGGGCCTATATGGTAACAGGCTATTACTACTAGCACAGGCTTCAGGCCTATATGGTAACAGGCTATTACTACTAGCACAGGCTTCAGGCCTATATGGTAACAGGCTATTACTACTAGCACAGGCTTCGGGCCTATATGGTAACAGGCTGGTACTACTAGCACAGGCTTCGGGCCTATATGGTAACAGGCTATTACTACTAGCACAGGCTTCAGGCCTATATGGTAACAGGCTGGTACTACTAGCACAGGCTTCAGGCCTATATGGTAACAGGCTATTACTACTAGCACAGGCTTCGGGCCTATATGGTAACAGGCTATTACTACTAGCACAGGCTTCAGGTCTATATGGTAACAGGCTATTACTACTAGCACAGGCTTCAGGCCTATATGGTATACTACTAGCACAGGCTTCAGGCCTATATGGTAACATACTATTACTACTAGCACAGGCTTCGGGCCTATATGGTAACAGGCTGGTACTACTAGCACAGGCTTCGGGCCTATATGGTAACAGGCTATTACTACTAGCACAGGCTTCAGGCCTATATGGTAACAGGCTATTACTACTAGCACAGGCTTCGGGCCTATATGGTAACAGGCTATTACTACTAGCACAGGCTTCGGGCCTATATGGTAACAGGCTATTACTACTAGCACAGGCTTCGGGCCTATATGGTAACAGGCTATTACTACTAGCACAGGCTTCGGGCCTATATGGTAACAGGCTATTACTACTAGCACAGGCTTCGGGCCTATATGGTAACAGGCTATTACTACTAGCACAGGCTTCGGGCCTATATGGTAACAGGCTATTACTACTAGCACAGGCTTCGGGCCTATATGGTAACAGGCTATTACTACTAGCACAGGCTTCAGGCCTATATGGTAACAGGCTATTACTACTAGCACAGGCTTCAGACTTTTATGGTAACAGGCTATTACTACTAACACAGGCTTCAGGCCTATATGGTAACAGGCTATTACTACTAGCACAGGCTTCAGGCCTAAATGGTAACAGGCTATTACTACTAGCACAGACTTCGGGCCTATATGGTAACAGGCTATTACTACTAGCACAGGCTTCGGGCCTATATGGTAACAGGCTATTACTACTAGCACAGGCTTCGAGCCTATATGGTAACAGGCTATTACTACTAGCACAGGCTTCGGGCCTATATGGTAACAGGCTATTACTACTAGCACAGGCTTCAGGCCTATATGGTAACAGGCTATTACTACTAGCACAGGCTTCAGACTTTTATGGTAACAGGCTATTACTACTAACACAGGCTTCAGGCCTATATGGTAACAGGCTATTACTACTAGCACAGGCTTCAGGCCTATATGGTAACAGGCTATTACTACTAGCACAGGCTTCGGGCCTATATGGTAACAGGCTGGTACTACTAGCACAGGCTTCGGGCCTATATGGTAACAGGCTATTACTACTAGC
Organism: Leptodactylus fuscus; assembly: GCF_031893055.1. NCBI lineage: Eukaryota > Metazoa > Chordata > Amphibia > Anura > Leptodactylidae > Leptodactylus > Leptodactylus fuscus. The sequence goes on from NW_027440423.1 coordinate 466,362, forward strand.
ACAGGCTTCAGGCCTATATGGTAACAGGCTATTACTACTAGCACAGGCTTCAGGCCTATATGGTAACAGGCTATTACTACTAGCACAGGCTTCGGGCCTATATGGTAACAGGCTATTACTACTAGCACAGGCTTCGGGCCTATATGGTAACAGGCTATTACTACTAGCACAGGCTTCGGGCCTATATGGTAACAGGCTATTACTACTAGCACAGGCTTCGGGCCTATATGGTAACAGGCTATTACTACTAGCACAGGCTTCGGGCCTATATGGTAACAGGCTATTACTACTAGCACAGGCTTCGGGCCTATATGGTAACAGGCTATTACTACTAGCACAGGCTTCGGGCCTATATGGTAACAGGCTATTACTACTAGCACAGGCTTCAGGCCTATATGGTAACAGGCTATTACTACTAGCACAGGCTTCAGACTTTTATGGTAACAGGCTATTACTACTAACACAGGCTTCAGGCCTATATGGTAACAGGCTATTACTACTAGCACAGGCTTCAGGCCTATATGGTAACAGGCTATTACTACTAGCACAGGCTTCAGGCCTATATGGTAACAGGCTATTACTACTAGCACAGGCTTCAGGCCTATATGGTAACAGGCTGGTACTACTAGCACAGGCTTCAGGCCTATATGGTAACAGGCTATTACTACTAGCACAGGCTTCAGGCCTATATGGTAACAGGCTATTACTACTAGCACAGGCTTCAGGCCTATATGGTAACAGGCTATTACTACTAGCACAGGCTTCGGGCCTATATGGTAACAGGCTATTACTACTAGCACAGGCTTCGGGCCTATATGGTAACAGGCTATTACTACTAGCACAGGCTTCGGGCCTATATGGTAACAGGCTATTACTACTAGCACAGGCTTCGGGCCTATATGGTAACAGGCTATTACTACTAGCACAGGCTTCGGGCCTATATGGTAACAGGCTATTACTACTAGCACAGGCTTCGGGCCTATATGGTAACAGGCTATTACTACTAGCACAGGCTTCAGGCCTATATGGTAACAGGCTATTACTACTAGCACAGGCTTCAGACTTTTATGGTAACAGGCTATTACTACTAACACAGGCTTCAGGCCTATATGGTAACAGGCTATTACTACTAGCACAGGCTTCAGGCCTATATGGTAACAGGCTATTACTACTAGCACAGGCTTCGGGCCTATATGGTAACAGGCTGGTACTACTAGCACAGGCTTCGGGCCTATATGGTAACAGGCTATTACTACTAGCACAGGCTTCAGGCCTATATGGTAACAGGCTATTACTACTAGCACAGGCTTCAGGCCTATATGGTAACAGGCTATTACTACTAGCACAGGCTTCGGGCCTATATGGTAACAGGCTATTACTACTAGCACAGGCTTCGGGCCTATATGGTAACAGGCTATTACTACTAGCACAGGCTTCGGGCCTATATGGTAACAGGCTATTACTACTAGCACAGGCTTCGGGCCTATATGGTAACAGGCTATTACTACTAGCACAGGCTTCGGGCCTATATGGTAACAGGCTATTACTACTAGCACAGGCTTCGGGCCTATATGGTAACAGGCTATTACTACTAGCACAGGCTTCGGGCCTATATGGTAACAGGCTATTACTACTAGCACAGGCTTCAGGTCTATATGGTAACAGGCTATTACTACTAGCACAGGCTTCGGGCCTATATGGTAACAGGCTATTACTACTAGCACAGGCTTCGGGCCTATATGGTAACAGGCTATTACTACTAGCACAGGCTTCGGGCCTATATGGTAACAGGCTATTACTACTAGCACAGGCTTCGGGCCTATATGGTAACAGGCTATTACTGCTAGCACAGGCTTCAGGCCTATATGGTAACAGGCTATGCTATTACTACTAGCACAGGCTTCAGGCCTATATGGTAACAGGCTATTACTGCTAGCACAGGCTTCAGGCCTATATGGTAACAGGCTATTACTACTAGCACAGGCTTCAGGCCTATATGGTAACAGGCTATTACTACTAGCACAGGCTTCAGGCCTATATGGTAACAGGCTATTACTACTAACACAGGCTTCAGGCCTATATGGTAACAGGCTATTACTACTAGCACAGGCTTCGGCCTATATGGTAACAGGCTATTACTACTAGCACAGGCTTCGGGCCTATTGGTAACAGGCTATTACTACTAGCACAGGCTTCAGACTTTTATGGTAACAGGCTATTACTACTAACACAGGCTTCAGGCCTATATGGTAACAGGCTATTACTACTAGCACAGGCTTCAGGCCTATATGGTAACAGGCTATTACTACTAGCACAGGCTTCGGGCCTATATGGTAACAGGCTATTACTACTAGCACAGGCTTCAGGCCTATATGATAACAGGCTATTACTACTAGCACAGGCTTCGGGCCTATATGGTAACAGGCTGGTACTACTAGCACAGGCTTCGGGCCTATATGGTAACAGGCTATAACTACTAGCACAGGCTTCAGGTCTATATGGTAACAGGCTATTACTACTAGCACAGGCTTCAGGCTATATGGTAACAGGCTATTACTACTAGCACAGGCTTCAGGCCTATTGGTAACAGGCTATTACTACTAGCACAGGCTTCGGGCCTATATGGTAACAGGCTGGTACTACTAGCACAGGCTTCGGGCCTATATGGTAACAGGCTATTACTACTAGCACAGGCTTCAGGTCTATATGGTAACAGGCTATTACTACTAGCACAGGCTTCAGGCCTATATGGTAACAGGCTATTACTACTAGCACAGGCTTCGGGCCTATATGGTAACAGGCTATTACTACTAGCACAGGCTTCGGGCCTATATGGTAACAGGCTATTACTACTAGCACAGGCTTCGGGCCTATATGGTAACAGGCTATTACTACTAGCACAGGCTTCGGGCCTATATGGTAACAGGCTATTACTACTAGCACAGGCTTCGGGCCTATATGGTAACAGGCTATTACTACTAGCACAGGCTTCAGCCTATATGGTAACAGGCTATTACTACTAGCACAGGCTTCGGGCCTATATGGTAACAGGCTATTACTACTAGCACAGGCTTCGGGCCTATATGGTAACAGGCTATTACTACTAGCACAGGCTTCGGGCCTATATGGTAACAGGCTATTACTACTAGCACAGGCTTCAGGCCTATATGGTAACAGGCTATTACTACTAGCACAGGCTTCAGACTTTTATGGTAACAGGCTATTACTACTAACACAGGCTTCAGGCCTATATGGTAACAGGCTATTACTACTAGCACAGGCTTCAGGCCTATATGGTAACAGGCTATTACTACTAGCACAGGCTTCAGGCCTATATGGTAACAGGCTATTACTACTAGCACAGGCTTCGGGCCTATATGGTAACAGGCTGGTACTACTAGCACAGGCTTCGGGCCTATATGGTAACAGGCTATTACTACTAGCACAGGCTTCAGGCCTATATGGTAACAGGCTATTACTACTAGCACAGGCTTCAGGCCTATATGGTAACAGGCTATTACTACTAGCACAGGCTTCGGGCCTATATGGTAACAGGCTGGTACTACTAGCACAGGCTTCGGGCCTATATGGTAACAGGCTATTACTACTAGCACAGGCTTCAGGCCTATATGGTAACAGGCTATTACTACTAGCACAGGCTTCAGGCCTATATGGTAACAGGCTATTACTACTAGCACAGGCTTCGGGCCTATATGGTAACAGGCTATTACTACTAGCACAGGCTTCAGGTCTATATGGTAACAGGCTATTACTACTAGCACAGGCTTCAGGCCTATATGGTATACTACTAGCACAGGCTTCAGGCCTATATGGTAACATACTATTACTACTAGCACAGGCTTCGGGCCTATATGGTAACAGGCTGGTACTACTAGCACAGGCTTCGGGCCTATATGGTAACAGGCTATTACTACTAGCACAGGCTTCAGGCCTATATGGTAACAGGCTATTACTACTAGCACAGGCTTCGGGCCTATATGGTAACAGGCTATTACTACTAGCACAGGCTTCGGGCCTATATGGTAACAGGCTATTACTACTAGCACAGGCTTCGGGCCTATATGGTAACAGGCTATTACTACTAGCACAGGCTTCGGGCCTATATGGTAACAGGCTATTACTACTAGCACAGGCTTCGGGCCTATATGGTAACAGGCTATTACTACTAGCACAGGCTTCGGGCCTATATGGTAACAGGCTATTACTACTAGCACAGGCTTCGGGCCTATATGGTAACAGGCTATTACTACTAGCACAGGCTTCAGGCCTATATGGTAACAGGCTATTACTACTAGCACAGGCTTCAGACTTTTATGGTAACAGGCTATTACTACTAACACAGGCTTCAGGCCTATATGGTAACAGGCTATTACTACTAGCACAGGCTTCAGGCCTAAATGGTAACAGGCTATTACTACTAGCACAGACTTCGGGCCTATATGGTAACAGGCTATTACTACTAGCACAGGCTTCGGGCCTATATGGTAACAGGCTATTACTACTAGCACAGGCTTCGAGCCTATATGGTAACAGGCTATTACTACTAGCACAGGCTTCGGGCCTATATGGTAACAGGCTATTACTACTAGCACAGGCTTCAGGCCTATATGGTAACAGGCTATTACTACTAGCACAGGCTTCAGACTTTTATGGTAACAGGCTATTACTACTAACACAGGCTTCAGGCCTATATGGTAACAGGCTATTACTACTAGCACAGGCTTCAGGCCTATATGGTAACAGGCTATTACTACTAGCACAGGCTTCGGGCCTATATGGTAACAGGCTGGTACTACTAGCACAGGCTTCGGGCCTATATGGTAACAGGCTATTACTACTAGCACAGGCTTCAGGCCTATATGGTAACAGGCTATTACTACTAGCACAGGCTTCAGGCCTATATGGTAACAGGCTATTACTACTAGCACAGGCTTCGGGCCTATATGGTAACAGGCTATTACTACTAGCACAGGCTTCGGGCCTATATGGTAACAGGCTATTACTACTAGCACAGGCTTCGGGCCTATATGGTAACAGGCTATTACTACTAGCACAGGCTTCGGGCCTATATGGTAACAGGCTATTACTACTAGCACAGGCTTCGGGCCTATATGGTAACAGGCTATTACTACTAGCACAGGCTTCGGGCCTATATGGTAACAGGCTATTACTACTAGCACAGGCTTCGGGCCTATATGGTAACAGGCTATTACTACTAGCACAGGCTTCAGGCCTATATGGTAACAGGCTATTACTACTAGCACAGGCTTCAGACTTTTATGGTAACAGGCTATTACTACTAACACAGGCTTCAGGCCTATATGGTAACAGGCTATTACTACTAGCACAGGCTTCAGGCCTATATGGTAACAGGCTATTACTACTAGCACAGGCTTCAGGCCTATATGGTAACAGGCTATTACTACTAGCACAGGCTTCAGGCCTATATGGTAACAGGCTGGTACTACTAGCACAGGCTTCAGGCCTATATGGTAACAGGCTATTACTACTAGCACAGGCTTCAGGCCTATATGGTAACAGGCTATTACTACTAGCACAGGCTTCAGGCCTATATGGTAACAGGCTATTACTACTAGCACAGGCTTCGGGCCTATATGGTAACAGGCTATTACTACTAGCACAGGCTTCGGGCCTATATGGTAACAGGCTATTACTACTAGCACAGGCTTCGGGCCTATATGGTAACAGGCTATTACTACTAGCACAGGCTTCGGGCCTATATGGTAACAGGCTATTACTACTAGCACAGGCTTCGGGCCTATATGGTAACAGGCTATTACTACTAGCACAGGCTTCGGGCCTATATGGTAACAGGCTATTACTACTAGCACAGGCTTCAGGCCTATATGGTAACAGGCTATTACTACTAGCACAGGCTTCAGACTTTTATGGTAACAGGCTATTACTACTAACACAGGCTTCAGGCCTATATGGTAACAGGCTATTACTACTAGCACAGGCTTCAGGCCTATATGGTAACAGGCTATTACTACTAGCACAGGCTTCGGGCCTATATGGTAACAGGCTGGTACTACTAGCACAGGCTTCGGGCCTATATGGTAACAGGCTATTACTACTAGCACAGGCTTCAGGCCTATATGGTAACAGGCTATTACTACTAGCACAGGCTTCAGGCCTATATGGTAACAGGCTATTACTACTAGCACAGGCTTCGGGCCTATATGGTAACAGGCTATTACTACTAGCACAGGCTTCGGGCCTATATGGTAACAGGCTATTACTACTAGCACAGGCTTCGGGCCTATATGGTAACAGGCTATTACTACTAGCACAGGCTTCGGGCCTATATGGTAACAGGCTATTACTACTAGCACAGGCTTCGGGCCTATATGGTAACAGGCTATTACTACTAGCACAGGCTTCGGGCCTATATGGTAACAGGCTATTACTACTAGCACAGGCTTCGGGCCTATATGGTAACAGGCTATTACTACTAGCACAGGCTTCAGGTCTATATGGTAACAGGCTATTACTACTAGCACAGGCTTCGGGCCTATATGGTAACAGGCTATTACTACTAGCACAGGCTTCGGGCCTATATGGTAACAGGCTATTACTACTAGCACAGGCTTCGGGCCTATATGGTAACAGGCTATTACTACTAGCACAGGCTTCGGGCCTATATGGTAACAGGCTATTACTGCTAGCACAGGCTTCAGGCCTATATGGTAACAGGCTATTACTGCTAGCACAGGCTTCAGGCCTATATGGTAACAGGCTATTACTACTAGCACAGGCTTCAGGCCTATATGGTAACAGGCTATTACTACTAGCACAGGCTTCAGGCCTATATGGTAACAGGCTATTACTACTAACACAGGCTTCAGGCCTATATGGTAACAGGCTATTACTACTAGCACAGGCTTCGGGCCTATATGGTAACAGGCTATTACTACTAGCACAGGCTTCGGGCCTATATGGTAACAGGCTATTACTACTAGCACAGGCTTCAGACTTTTATGGTAACAGGTTATTACTACTAACACAGGCTTCAGGCCTATATGGTAACAGGCTATTACTACTAGCACAGGCTTCGGGCCTATATGGTAACAGGCTATTACTACTAGCACAGGCTTCGGGCCTATATGGTAACAGGCTATTACTACTAACACAGGCTTCAGGCCTATATGGTAACAGGCTATTACTACTAGCACAGGCTTCAGGCCTATATGGTAACAGGCTATTACTACTAGCACAGGCTTCAGGCCTATATGGTAACAGGCTATTACTACTAGCACAGGCTTCGGGCCTATATGGTAACAGGCTGGTACTACTAGCACAGGCTTCGGGCCTATATGGTAACAGGCTATAACTACTAGCACAGGCTTCAGGTCTATATGGTAACAGGCTATTACTACTAGCACAGGCTTCAGGCCTATATGGTAACAGGCTATTACTACTAGCACAGGCTTCAGGCCTATATGGTAACAGGCTATTACTACTAGCACAGGCTTCGGGCCTATATGGTAACAGGCTGGTACTACTAGCACAGGCTTCGGGCCTATATGGTAACAGGCTATTACTACTAGCACAGGCTTCAGGCCTATATGGTAACAGGCTATTACTACTAGCACAGGCTTCAGGCCTATATGGTAACAGGCTATTACTACTAGCGCAGGCTTCGGGCCTATATGGTAACAGGCTATTACTACTAGCACAGGCTTCGGGCCTATATGGTAACAGGCTATTACTACTAGCACAGGCTTCGGGCCTATATGGTAACAGGCTATTACTACTAGCACAGGCTTCGGGCCTATATGGTAACAGGCTATTACTACTAGCACAGGCTTCGGGCCTATATGGTAACAGGCTATTACTACTAGCACAGGCTTCAGGCCTATATGGTAACAAGCTATTACTACTAGCACAGGCTTCAGACTTTTATGGTAACAGGCTATTACTACTAACACAGGCTTCAGGCCTATATGGTAACAGGCTATTACTACTAGCACAGGCTTCAGGCCTATATGGTAACAGGCTATTACTACTAGCACAGGCTTCGGGCCTATATGGTAACAGGCTGGTACTACTAGCACAGGCTTCGGGCCTATATGGTAACAGGCTATTACTACTAGCACAAGCTTCAGGCCTATATGGTAACAGGCTATTACTACTAGCACAGGCTTCAGGCCTATATGGTAACAGGCTATTACTACTAGCACAGGCTTCGGGCCTATATGGTAACAGGCTATTACTACTAGCACAGGCTTCGGGTCTATATGGTAACAGGCTATTACTACTAGCACAGGCTTCGGGCCTATATGGTAACAGGCTATTACTACTAGCACAGGCTTCGGGCCTATATGGTAACAGGCTATTACTACTAGCACAGGCTTCGGGCCTATATGGTAACAGGCTATTACTACTAGCACAGGCTTCGGGCCTATATGGTAACAGGCTATTACTACTAGCACAGGCTTCGGGCCTATATGGTAACAGGCTATTACTACTAGCACAGGCTTCAGGTCTATATGGTAACAGGCTATTACTACTAGCACAGGCTTCAGGCCTATATGGTAACAGGCTATTACTACTAGCACAGGCTTCGGGCCTATATGGTAACAGGCTATTACTACTAGCACAGGCTTCGGGCCTATATGGTAACAGGCTATTACTACTAGCACAGGCTTCGGGCCTATATGGTAACAGGCTATTACTACTAGCACAGGCTTCAGGCCTATATGGTAACAGGCTATTACTGCTATCACAGGCTTCAGGCCTATATGGTAACAGGCTATTACTACTAGCACAGGCTTCAGGCCTATATGGTAACAGGCTATTACTACTAGCACAGGCTTCAGGCCTATATGGTAACAGGCTATTACTACTAACACAGGCTTCAGGCCTATATGGTAACAGGCTATTACTACTAGCACAGGCTTCGGGCCTATATGGTAACAGGCTATTACTACTAGCACAGGCTTCGGGCCTATATGGTAACAGGCTATTACTACTAGCACAGGCTTCAGACTTTTATGGTAACAGGCTATTACTACTAACACAGGCTTCAGGCCTATATGGTAACAGGCTATTACTACTAGCACAGGCTTCGGGCCTATATGGTAACAGGCTATTACTACTAGCACAGGCTTCAGACTTTTATGGTAACAGGCTATTACTACTAACACAGGCTTCAGGCCTATATGGTAACAGGCTATTACTACTAGCACAGGCTTCAGGCCTATATGGTAACAGGCTATTACTACTAGCACAGGCTTCGGGCCTATATGGTAACAGGCTATTACTACTAGCACAGGCTTCAGGCCTATATGATAACAGGCTATTACTACTAGCACAGGCTTCGGGCCTATATGGTAACAGGCTGGTACTACTAGCACAGGCTTCGGGCCTATATGGTAACAGGCTATAACTACTAGCACAGGCTTCAGGTCTATATGGTAACAGGCTATTACTACTAGCACAGGCTTCAGGCCTATATGGTAACAGGCTATTACTACTAGCACAGGCTTCAGGCCTATATGGTAACAGGCTATTACTACTAGCACAGGCTTCGGGCCTATATGGTAACAGGCTGGTACTACTAGCACAGGCTTCGGGCCTATATGGTAACAGGCTATTACTACTAGCACAGGCTTCAGGTCTATATGGTAACAGGCTATTACTACTAGCACAGGCTTCAGGCCTATATGGTAACAGGCTATTACTACTAGCACAGGCTTCGGGCCTATATGGTAACAGGCTATTACTACTAGCACAGGCTTCGGGCCTATATGGTAACAGGCTATTACTACTAGCACAGGCTTCGGGCCTATATGGTAACAGGCTATTACTACTAGCACAGGCTTCGGGCCTATATGGTAACAGGCTATTACTACTAGCACAGGCTTCGGGCCTATATGGTAACAGGCTATTACTACTAGCACAGGCTTCAGGCCTATATGGTAACAGGCTATTACTACTAGCACAGGCTTCGGGCCTATATGGTAACAGGCTATTACTACTAGCACAGGCTTCGGGCCTATATGGTAACAGGCTATTACTACTAGCACAGGCTTCGGGCCTATATGGTAACAGGCTATTACTACTAGCACAGGCTTCAGGCCTATATGGTAACAGGCTATTACTACTAGCACAGGCTTCAGACTTTTATGGTAACAGGCTATTACTACTAACACAGGCTTCAGGCCTATATGGTAACAGGCTATTACTACTAGCACAGGCTTCAGGCCTATATGGTAACAGGCTATTACTACTAGCACAGGCTTCAGGCCTATATGGTAACAGGCTATTACTACTAGCACAGGCTTCGGGCCTATATGGTAACAGGCTGGTACTACTAGCACAGGCTTCGGGCCTATATGGTAACAGGCTATTACTACTAGCACAGGCTTCAGGCCTATATGGTAACAGGCTATTACTACTAGCACAGGCTTCAGGCCTATATGGTAACAGGCTATTACTACTAGCACAGGCTTCGGGCCTATATGGTAACAGGCTATTACTACTAGCACAGGCTTCAGGTCTATATGGTAACAGGCTATTACTACTAGCACAGGCTTCAGGCCTATATGGTATACTACTAGCACAGGCTTCAGGCCTATATGGTAACATACTATTACTACTAGCACAGGCTTCGGGCCTATATGGTAACAGGCTGGTACTACTAGCACAGGCTTCGGGCCTATATGGTAACAGGCTATTACTACTAGCACAGGCTTCAGGCCTATATGGTAACAGGCTATTACTACTAGCACAGGCTTCGGGCCTATATGGTAACAGGCTATTACTACTAGCACAGGCTTCGGGCCTATATGGTAACAGGCTATTACTACTAGCACAGGCTTCGGGCCTATATGGTAACAGGCTATTACTACTAGCACAGGCTTCGGGCCTATATGGTAACAGGCTATTACTACTAGCACAGGCTTCGGGCCTATATGGTAACAGGCTATTACTACTAGCACAGGCTTCAGGCCTATATGGTAACAGGCTATTACTACTAGCACAGGCTTCAGACTTTTATGGTAACAGGCTATTACTACTAACACAGGCTTCAGGCCTATATGGTAACAGGCTATTACTACTAGCACAGGCTTCAGGCCTATATGGTAACAGGCTATTACTACTAGCACAGGCTTCAGGCCTATATGGTAACAGGCTATTACTACTAGCACAGGCTTCAGGCCTATATGGTAACAGGCTGGTACTACTAGCACAGGCTTCAGGCCTATATGGTAACAGGCTATTACTACTAGCACAGGCTTCAGGCCTATATGGTAACAGGCTATTACTACTAGCACAGGCTTCAGGCCTATATGGTAACAGGCTATTACTACTAGCACAGGCTTCAGGCCTATATGGTAACAGGCTATTACTACTAGCACAGGCTTCGGGCCTATATGGTAACAGGCTATTACTACTAGCACAGGCTTCGGGCCTATATGGTAACAGGCTATTACTACTAGCACAGGCTTCGGGCCTATATGGTAACAGGCTATTACTACTAGCACAGGCTTCGGGCCCATATGGTAACAGGCTATTACTACTAGCACAGGCTTCGGGCCTATATGGTAACAGGCTATTACTACTAGCACAGGCTTCAGGCCTATATGGTAACAGGCTATTACTACTAGCACAGGCTTCAGACTTTTATGGTAACAGGCTATTACTACTAACACAGGCTTCAGGCCTATATGGTAACAGGCTATTACTACTAGCACAGGCTTCAGGCCTATATGGTAACAGGCTATTACTACTAGCACAGGCTTCGGGCCTATATGGTAACAGGCTGGTACTACTAGCACAGGCTTCGGGCCTATATGGTAACAGGCTATTACTACTAGCACAGGCTTCAGGCCTATATGGTAACAGGCTATTACTACTAGCACAGGCTTCAGGCCTATATGGTAACAGGCTATTACTACTAGCACAGGCTTCGGGCCTATATGGTAACAGGCTATTACTACTAGCACAGGCTTCGGGCCTATATGGTAACAGGCTATTACTACTAGCACAGGCTTCGGGCCTATATGGTAACAGGCTATTACTACTAGCACAGGCTTCGGGCCTATATGGTAACAGGCTATTACTACTAGCACAGGCTTCGGGCCTATATGGTAACAGGCTATTACTACTAGCACAGGCTTCGGGCCTATATGGTAACAGGCTATTACTACTAGCACAGGCTTCGGGCCTATATGGTAACAGGCTATTACTACTAGCACAGGCTTCAGGTCTATATGGTAACAGGCTATTACTACTAGCACAGGCTTCAGGCCTATATGGTAACAGGCTATTACTACTAGCACAGGCTTCGGGCCTATATGGTAACAGGCTATTACTACTAGCACAGGCTTCGGGCCTATATGGTAACAGGCTATTACTACTAGCACAGGCTTCGGGCCTATATGGTAACAGGCTATTACTACTAGCACAGGCTTCAGGCCTATATGGTAACAGGCTATTACTGCTAGCACAGGCTTCAGGCCTATATGGTAACAGGCTATTACTACTAGCACAGGCTTCAGGCCTATATGGTAACAGGCTATTACTACTAGCACAGGCTTCAGGCCTATATGGTAACAGGCTATTACTACTAACACAGGCTTCAGGCCTATATGGTAACAGGCTATTACTACTAGCACAGGCTTCGGGCCTATATGGTAACAGGCTATTACTACTAGCACAGGCTTCGGGCCTATATGGTAACAGGCTATTACTACTAGCACAGGCTTCAGACTTTTATGGTAACAGGCTATTACTACTAACACAGGCTTCAGGCCTATATGGTAACAGGCTATTACTACTAGCACAGGCTTCGGGCCTATATGGTAACAGGCTATTACTACTAGCACAGGCTTCGGGCCTATATGGTAACAGGCTATTACTACTAACACAGGCTTCAGGCCTATATGGTAACAGGCTATTACTACTAGCACAGGCTTCAGGCCTATATGGTAACAGGCTATTACTACTAGCACAGGCTTCAGGCCTATATGGTAACAGGCTATTACTACTAGCACAGGCTTCGGGCCTATATGGTAACAGGCTGGTACTACTAGCACAGGCTTCGGGCCTATATGGTAACAGGCTATAACTACTAGCACAGGCTTCAGGTCTATATGGTAACAGGCTATTACTACTAGCACAGGCTTCAGGCCTATATGGTAACAGGCTATTACTACTAGCACAGGCTTCGGGCCTATATGGTAACAGGCTATTACTACTAGCACAGGCTTCGGGCCTATATGGTAACAGGCTATTACTACTAGCACAGGCTTCAGGTCTATATGGTAACAGGCTATTACTACTAGCACAGGCTTCAGGCCTATATGGTAACAGGCTATTACTACTAGCACAGGCTTCGGGCCTATATGGTAACAGGCTATTACTACTAGCACAGGCTTCGGGCCTATATGGTAACAGGCTATTACTACTAGCACAGGCTTCGGGCCTATATGGTAACAGGCTATTACTACTAGCACAGGCTTCAGGCCTATATGGTAACAGGCTATTACTGCTAGCACAGGCTTCAGGCCTATATGGTAACAGGCTATTACTACTAGCACAGGCTTCAGGCCTATATGGTAACAGGCTATTACTACTAGCACAGGCTTCAGGCCTATATGGTAACAGGCTATTACTACTAACACAGGCTTCAGGCCTATATGGTAACAGGCTATTACTACTAGCACAGGCTTCGGGCCTATATGGTAACAGGCTATTACTACTAGCACAGGCTTCGGGCCTATATGGTAACAGGCTATTACTACTAGCACAGGCTTCAGACTTTTATGGTAACAGGCTATTACTACTAACACAGGCTTCAGGCCTATATGGTAACAGGCTATTACTACTAGCACAGGCTTCAGGCCTATATGGTAACAGGCTATTACTACTAGCACAGGCTTCGGGCCTATATGGTAACAGGCTATTACTACTAGCACAGGCTTCGGGCCTATATGGTAACAGGCTATTACTACTAGCACAGGCTTCGGGCCTATATGGTAACAGGCTATTACTACTAACACAGGCTTCAGGCCTATATGGTAACAGGCTATTACTACTAGCACAGGCTTCAGGCCTATATGGTAACAGGCTATTACTACTAGCACAGGCTTCAGGCCTATATGGTAACAGGCTATTACTACTAGCACAGGCTTCGGGCCTATATGGTAACAGGCTGGTACTACTAGCACAGGCTTCGGGCCTATATGGTAACAGGCTATAACTACTAGCACAGGCTTCAGGTCTATATGGTAACAGGCTATTACTACTAGCACAGGCTTCAGGCCTATATGGTAACAGGCTATTACTACTAGCACAGGCTTCAGGCCTATATGGTAACAGGCTATTACTACTAGCACAGGCTTCGGGCCTATATGGTAACAGGCTGGTACTACTAGCACAGGCTTCGGGCCTATATGGTAACAGGCTATTACTACTAGCACAGGCTTCAGGCCTATATGGTAACAGGCTATTACTACTAGCACAGGCTTCAGGCCTATATGGTAACAGGCTATTACTACTAGCGCAGGCTTCGGGCCTATATGGTAACAGGCTATTACTACTAGCACAGGCTTCGGGCCTATATGGTAACAGGCTATTACTACTAGCACAGGCTTCGGGCCTATATGGTAACAGGCTATTACTACTAGCACAGGCTTCGGGCCTATATGGTAACAGGCTATTACTACTAGCACAGGCTTCGGGCCTATATGGTAACAGGCTATTACTACTAGCACAGGCTTCAGGCCTATATGGTAACAAGCTATTACTACTAGCACAGGCTTCAGACTTTTATGGTAACAGGCTATTACTACTAACACAGGCTTCAGGCCTATATGGTAACAGGCTATTACTACTAGCACAGGCTTCAGGCCTATATGGTAACAGGCTATTACTACTAGCACAGGCTTCGGGCCTATATGGTAACAGGCTGGTACTACTAGCACAGGCTTCGGGCCTATATGGTAACAGGCTATTACTACTAGCACAGGCTTCAGGCCTATATGGTAACAGGCTATTACTACTAGCACAGGCTTCAGGCCTATATGGTAACAGGCTATTACTACTAGCACAGGCTTCGGGCCTATATGGTAACAGGCTATTACTACTAGCACAGGCTTCGGGTCTATATGGTAACAGGCTATTACTACTAGCACAGGCTTCGGGCCTATATGGTAACAGGCTATTACTACTAGCACAGGCTTCGGGCCTATATGGTAACAGGCTATTACTACTAGCACAGGCTTCGGGCCTATATGGTAACAGGCTATTACTACTAGCACAGGCTTCGGGCCTATATGGTAACAGGCTATTACTACTAGCACAGGCTTCGGGCCTATATGGTAACAGGCTATTACTACTAGCACAGGCTTCAGGTCTATATGGTAACAGGCTATTACTACTAGCACAGGCTTCAGGCCTATATGGTAACAGGCTATTACTACTAGCACAGGCTTCGGGCCTATATGGTAACAGGCTATTACTACTAGCACAGGCTTCGGGCCTATATGGTAACAGGCTATTACTACTAGCACAGGCTTCGGGCCTATATGGTAACAGGCTATTACTACTAGCACAGGCTTCAGGCCTATATGGTAACAGGCTATTACTGCTAGCACAGGCTTCAGGCCTATATGGTAACAGGCTATTACTACTAGCACAGGCTTCAGGCCTATATGGTAACAGGCTATTACTACTAGCACAGGCTTCAGGCCTATATGGTAACAGGCTATTACTACTAGCACAGGCTTCGGGCCTATATGGTAACAGGCTATTACTACTAGCACAGGCTTCGGGCCTATATGGTAACAGGCTATTACTACTAGCACAGGCTTCAGACTTTTATGGTAACAGGCTATTACTACTAACACAGGCTTCAGGCCTATATGGTAACAGGCTATTACTACTAGCACAGGCTTCGGGCCTATATGGTAACAGGCTATTACTACTAGCACAGGCTTCAGACTTTTATGGTAACAGGCTATTACTACTAACACAGGCTTCAGGCCTATATGGTAACAGGCTGGTACTACTAGCACAGGCTTCGGGCCTATATGGTAACAGGCTATTACTACTAGCACAGGCTTCAGGCCTATATGGTAACAGGCTATTACTACTAACACAGGCTTCAGGCCTATATGGTAACAGGCTATTACTACTAGCACAGGCTTCGGGCCTATATGGTAACAGGCTATTACTACTAGCACAGGCTTCGGGCCTATATGGTAACAGGCTATTACTACTAGCACAGGCTTCAGACTTTTATGGTAACAGGCTATTACTACTAACACAGGCTTCAGGCCTATATGGTAACAGGCTATTACTACTAGCACAGGCTTCGGGCCTATATGGTAACAGGCTATTACTACTAGCACAGGCTTCGGGCCTATATGGTAACAGGCTATTACTACTAACACAGGCTTCAGGCCTATATGGTAACAGGCTATTACTACTAGCACAGGCTTCAGGCCTATATGGTAACAGGCTATTACTACTAGCACAGGCTTCAGGCCTATATGGTAACAGGCTATTACTACTAGCACAGGCTTCAGGCCTATATGGTAACAGGCTATTACTACTAGCACAGGCTTCGGGCCTATATGGTAACAGGCTGGTACTACTAGCACAGGCTTCAGGCCTATATGGTAACAGGCTATTACTACTAGCACAGGCTTCAGGCCTATATGGTAACAGGCTATTACTACTAGCACAGGCTTCGGGCCTATATGGTAACAGGCTGGTACTACTAGCACAGGCTTCGGGCCTATATGGTAACAGGCTATAACTACTAGCACAGGCTTCAGGCCTATATGGTAACAGGCTATTACTACTAGCACAGGCTTCGGGCCTATATGGTAACAGGCTGGTACTACTAGCACAGGCTTCAGGCCTATATGGTAACAGGCTATTACTACTAGCACAGGCTTCAGGCCTATATGGTAACAGGCTATTACTACTAGCACAGGCTTCGGGCCTATATGGTAACAGGCTATTACTACTAGCACAGGCTTCAGGCCTATATGGTAACAGGCTATTACTACTAGCACAGGCTTCGGGCCTATATGGTAACAGGCTGGTACTACTAGCACAGGCTTCGGGCCTATATGGTAACAGGCTATAACTACTAGCACAGGCTTCAGGTCTATATGGTAACAGGCTATTACTACTAGCACAGGCTTCAGGCCTATATGGTAACAGGCTATTACTACTAGCACAGGCTTCAGGCCTATATGGTAACAGGCTATTACTACTAGCACAGGCTTCGGGCCTATATGGTAACAGGCTGGTACTACTAGCACAGGCTTCGGGCCTATATGGTAACAGGCTATTACTACTAGCACAGGCTTCAGGCCTATATGGTAACAGGCTATTACTACTAGCACAGGCTTCAGGCCTATATGGTAACAGGCTATTACTACTAGCGCAGGCTTCGGGCCTATATGGTAACAGGCTATTACTACTAGCACAGGCTTCGGGCCTATATGGTAACAGGCTATTACTACTAGCACAGGCTTCGGGCCTATATGGTAACAGGCTATTACTACTAGCACAGGCTTCGGGCCTATATGGTAACAGGCTATTACTACTAGCACAGGCTTCGGGCCTATATGGTAACAGGCTATTACTACTAGCACAGGCTTCAGGCCTATATGGTAACAAGCTATTACTACTAGCACAGGCTTCAGACTTTTATGGTAACAGGCTATTACTACTAACACAGGCTTCAGGCCTATATGGTAACAGGCTATTACTACTAGCACAGGCTTCAGGCCTATATGGTAACAGGCTATTACTACTAGCACAGGCTTCGGGCCTATATGGTAACAGGCTGGTACTACTAGCACAGGCTTCGGGCCTATATGGTAACAGGCTATTACTACTAGCACAGGCTTCAGGCCTATATGGTAACAGGCTATTACTACTAGCACAGGCTTCAGGCCTATATGGTAACAGGCTATTACTACTAGCACAGGCTTCGGGCCTATATGGTAACAGGCTATTACTACTAGCACAGGCTTCGGGTCTATATGGTAACAGGCTATTACTACTAGCACAGGCTTCGGGCCTATATGGTAACAGGCTATTACTACTAGCACAGGCTTCGGGCCTATATGGTAACAGGCTATTACTACTAGCACAGGCTTCGGGCCTATATGGTAACAGGCTATTACTACTAGCACAGGCTTCGGGCCTATATGGTAACAGGCTATTACTACTAGCACAGGCTTCGGGCCTATATGGTAACAGGCTATTACTACTAGCACAGGCTTCAGGTCTATATGGTAACAGGCTATTACTACTAGCACAGGCTTCAGGCCTATATGGTAACAGGCTATTACTACTAGCACAGGCTTCGGGCCTATATGGTAACAGGCTATTACTACTAGCACAGGCGGTACTATTCCGTTATCGGGCCAGCAGCAGCGCATTTCAGCACCAGCTTTCGGGACAGCAGTTCAGTTCAGCAGCGGGAATTACAATGACATCCGAGGACTGCTGGCCCGATGCTTGTGCCCAGTAGCCAGTACATCAATGACCCCCCCTCCATCTCCTCCTCCTTCCAGTGCTGCCCCCCAGCTCTCCTTACATCTACCCCGTACCCTCTCCCCGCCACATGACTAAGCCGATGCTGGCCCGATGATAGAGGCCGTGCTTGTGTGTAGTAGGCAGTACATCGATCGATGCCCTCATCCTCCTCTTCCTTCCAGTGCTGCCCCCCAGCTCTTCTTACATCTGCCCCGTACCCTCTCCCTGTAATAGGCCTCACCGTAAATCTTGAGCAATGAATGCTACTAGATAGCCGCCGGACGCTGCAGAAAGTTTGTCCCTCCGGCTCGCTGTAGCTCACCGTTCCTATAGTCGGCGTGTTTCTTGTCAGGGCCTGGATTGAGCCCCGGTGTCTTTCCTTTCGGTCTCGGTACTAGCGCTGAGGTGAGGCCTAGTCGTGTGGCGGGGAGAGGGTACGGGGAAGATGTAAGGAGAGCTGGGGGGCAGCACTGGCAGGAGGAGAAGGATGGGGGAGGGGGGTCATCGATGTACTGGTTACTGGGCACAAGCATCGGGCCAGCAGTCCTCGGATGTCATTGTAATTCCCGCTGCTGAACTGCTGTCCCGAAAGCTGCTGCTGAACTGCGCTGCTGCTGGCCCGATAACGGAATAGTACCGCACAGGCTTCGGGCCTATATGGTAACAGGCTATTACTACTAGCACAGGCTTCGGGCCTATATGGTAACAGGCTATTACTACTAGCACAGGCTTCAGGCCTATATGGTAACAGGCTATTACTGCTAGCACAGGCTTCAGGCCTATATGGTAACAGGCTATTACTACTAGCACAGGCTTCAGGCCTATATGGTAACAGGCTATTACTACTAGCACAGGCTTCAGGCCTATATGGTAACAGGCTATTACTACTAACACAGGCTTCAGGCCTATATGGTAACAGGCTATTACTACTAGCACAGGCTTCGGGCCTATATGGTAACAGGCTATTACTACTAGCACAGGCTTCGGGCCTATATGGTAACAGGCTATTACTACTAGCACAGGCTTCAGACTTTTATGGTAACAGGCTATTACTACTAACACAGGCTTCAGGCCTATATGGTAACAGGCTATTACTACTAGCACAGGCTTCGGGCCTATATGGTAACAGGCTATTACTACTAGCACAGGCTTCAGACTTTTATGGTAACAGGCTATTACTACTAACACAGGCTTCAGGCCTATATGGTAACAGGCTATTACTACTAGCACAGGCTTCAGGCCTATATGGTAACAGGCTATTACTACTAGCACAGGCTTCGGGCCTATATGGTAACAGGCTATTACTACTAGCACAGGCTTCAGGCCTATATGATAACAGGCTATTACTACTAGCACAGGCTTCGGGCCTATATGGTAACAGGCTGGTACTACTAGCACAGGCTTCGGGCCTATATGGTAACAGGCTATAACTACTAGCACAGGCTTCAGGTCTATATGGTAACAGGCTATTACTACTAGCACAGGCTTCAGGCCTATATGGTAACAGGCTATTACTACTAGCACAGGCTTCAGGCCTATATGGTAACAGGCTATTACTACTAGCACAGGCTTCGGGCCTATATGGTAACAGGCTGGTACTACTAGCACAGGCTTCGGGCCTATATGGTAACAGGCTATTACTACTAGCACAGGCTTCAGGTCTATATGGTAACAGGCTATTACTACTAGCACAGGCTTCAGGCCTATATGGTAACAGGCTATTACTACTAGCACAGGCTTCGGGCCTATATGGTAACAGGCTATTACTACTAGCACAGGCTTCGGGCCTATATGGTAACAGGCTATTACTACTAGCACAGGCTTCGGGCCTATATGGTAACAGGCTATTACTACTAGCACAGGCTTCGGGCCTATATGGTAACAGGCTATTACTACTAGCACAGGCTTCGGGCCTATATGGTAACAGGCTATTACTACTAGCACAGGCTTCAGGCCTATATGGTAACAGGCTATTACTACTAGCACAGGCTTCGGGCCTATATGGTAACAGGCTATTACTACTAGCACAGGCTTCGGGCCTATATGGTAACAGGCTATTACTACTAGCACAGGCTTCGGGCCTATATGGTAACAGGCTATTACTACTAGCACAGGCTTCAGGCCTATATGGTAACAGGCTATTACTACTAGCACAGGCTTCAGACTTTTATGGTAACAGGCTATTACTACTAACACAGGCTTCAGGCCTATATGGTAACAGGCTATTACTACTAGCACAGGCTTCAGGCCTATATGGTAACAGGCTATTACTACTAGCACAGGCTTCAGGCCTATATGGTAACAGGCTATTACTACTAGCACAGGCTTCGGGCCTATATGGTAACAGGCTGGTACTACTAGCACAGGCTTCGGGCCTATATGGTAACAGGCTATTACTACTAGCACAGGCTTCAGGCCTATATGGTAACAGGCTATTACTACTAGCACAGGCTTCAGGCCTATATGGTAACAGGCTATTACTACTAGCACAGGCTTCGGGCCTATATGGTAACAGGCTGGTACTACTAGCACAGGCTTCGGGCCTATATGGTAACAGGCTATTACTACTAGCACAGGCTTCAGGCCTATATGGTAACAGGCTATTACTACTAGCACAGGCTTCAGGCCTATATGGTAACAGGCTATTACTACTAGCACAGGCTTCGGGCCTATATGGTAACAGGCTATTACTACTAGCACAGGCTTCAGGTCTATATGGTAACAGGCTATTACTACTAGCACAGGCTTCAGGCCTATATGGTATACTACTAGCACAGGCTTCAGGCCTATATGGTAACATACTATTACTACTAGCACAGGCTTCGGGCCTATATGGTAACAGGCTGGTACTACTAGCACAGGCTTCGGGCCTATATGGTAACAGGCTATTACTACTAGCACAGGCTTCAGGCCTATATGGTAACAGGCTATTACTACTAGCACAGGCTTCGGGCCTATATGGTAACAGGCTATTACTACTAGCACAGGCTTCGGGCCTATATGGTAACAGGCTATTACTACTAGCACAGGCTTCGGGCCTATATGGTAACAGGCTATTACTACTAGCACAGGCTTCGGGCCTATATGGTAACAGGCTATTACTACTAGCACAGGCTTCGGGCCTATATGGTAACAGGCTATTACTACTAGCACAGGCTTCGGGCCTATATGGTAACAGGCTATTACTACTAGCACAGGCTTCGGGCCTATATGGTAACAGGCTATTACTACTAGCACAGGCTTCAGGCCTATATGGTAACAGGCTATTACTACTAGCACAGGCTTCAGACTTTTATGGTAACAGGCTATTACTACTAACACAGGCTTCAGGCCTATATGGTAACAGGCTATTACTACTAGCACAGGCTTCAGGCCTATATGGTAACAGGCTATTACTACTAGCACAGGCTTCAGGCCTATATGGTAACAGGCTATTACTACTAGCACAGGCTTCAGGCCTATATGGTAACAGGCTGGTACTACTAGCACAGGCTTCAGGCCTATATGGTAACAGGCTATTACTACTAGCACAGGCTTCAGGCCTATATGGTAACAGGCTATTACTACTAGCACAGGCTTCAGGCCTATATGGTAACAGGCTATTACTACTAGCACAGGCTTCGGGCCTATATGGTAACAGGCTATTACTACTAGCACAGGCTTCGGGCCTATATGGTAACAGGCTATTACTACTAGCACAGACTTCGGGCCTATATGGTAACAGGCTATTACTACTAGCACAGGCTTCGGGCCTATATGGTAACAGGCTATTACTACTAGCACAGGCTTCGGGCCTATATGGTAACAGGCTATTACTACTAGCACAGGCTTCGGGCCTATATGGTAACAGGCTATTACTACTAGCACAGGCTTCAGGCCTATATGGTAACAGGCTATTACTACTAGCACAGGCTTCAGACTTTTATGGTAACAGGCTATTACTACTAACACAGGCTTCAGGCCTATATGGTAACAGGCTATTACTACTAGCACAGGCTTCAGGCCTATATGGTAACAGGCTATTACTACTAGCACAGGCTTCGGGCCTATATGGTAACAGGCTGGTACTACTAGCACAGGCTTCGGGCCTATATGGTAACAGGCTATTACTACTAGCACAGGCTTCAGGCCTATATGGTAACAGGCTATTACTACTAGCACAGGCTTCAGGCCTATATGGTAACAGGCTATTACTACTAGCACAGGCTTCGGGCCTATATGGTAACAGGCTATTACTACTAGCACAGGCTTCGGGCCTATATGGTAACAGGCTATTACTACTAGCACAGGCTTCGGGCCTATATGGTAACAGGCTATTACTACTAGCACAGGCTTCGGGCCTATATGGTAACAGGCTATTACTACTAGCACAGGCTTCGGGCCTATATGGTAACAGGCTATTACTACTAGCACAGGCTTCGGGCCTATATGGTAACAGGCTATTACTACTAGCACAGGCTTCGGGCCTATATGGTAACAGGCTATTACTACTAGCACAGGCTTCGGGCCTATATGGTAACAGGCTATTACTACTAGCACAGGCTTCAGGCCTATATGGTAACAGGCTATTACTACTAGCACAGGCTTCAGACTTTTATGGTAACAGGCTATTACTACTAACACAGGCTTCAGGCCTATATGGTAACAGGCTATTACTACTAGCACAGGCTTCAGGCCTATATGGTAACAGGCTATTACTACTAGCACAGGCTTCAGGCCTATATGGTAACAGGCTATTACTACTAGCACAGGCTTCAGGCCTATATGGTAACAGGCTGGTACTACTAGCACAGGCTTCAGGCCTATATGGTAACAGGCTATTACTACTAGCACAGGCTTCAGGCCTATATGGTAACAGGCTATTACTACTAGCACAGGCTTCAGGCCTATATGGTAACAGGCTATTACTACTAGCACAGGCTTCGGGCCTATATGGTAACAGGCTATTACTACTAGCACAGGCTTCGGGCCTATATGGTAACAGGCTATTACTACTAGCACAGGCTTCGGGCCTATATGGTAACAGGCTATTACTACTAGCACAGGCTTCGGGCCTATATGGTAACAGGCTATTACTACTAGCACAGGCTTCGGGCCTATATGGTAACAGGCTATTACTACTAGCACAGGCTTCGGGCCTATATGGTAACAGGCTATTACTACTAGCACAGGCTTCAGGCCTATATGGTAACAGGCTATTACTACTAGCACAGGCTTCAGACTTTTATGGTAACAGGCTATTACTACTAACACAGGCTTCAGGCCTATATGGTAACAGGCTATTACTACTAGCACAGGCTTCAGGCCTATATGGTAACAGGCTATTACTACTAGCACAGGCTTCGGGCCTATATGGTAACAGGCTGGTACTACTAGCACAGGCTTCGGGCCTATATGGTAACAGGCTATTACTACTAGCACAGGCTTCAGGCCTATATGGTAACAGGCTATTACTACTAGCACAGGCTTCAGGCCTATATGGTAACAGGCTATTACTACTAGCACAGGCTTCGGGCCTATATGGTAACAGGCTATTACTACTAGCACAGGCTTCGGGCCTATATGGTAACAGGCTATTACTACTAGCACAGACTTCGGGCCTATATGGTAACAGGCTATTACTACTAGCACAGGCTTCGGGCCTATATGGTAACAGGCTATTACTACTAGCACAGGCTTCGGGCCTATATGGTAACAGGCTATTACTACTAGCACAGGCTTCGGGCCTATATGGTAACAGGCTATTACTACTAGCACAGGCTTCGGGCCTATATGGTAACAGGCTATTACTACTAGCACAGGCTTCAGGTCTATATGGTAACAGGCTATTACTACTAGCACAGGCTTCGGGCCTATATGGTAACAGGCTATTACTACTAGCACAGGCTTCGGGCCTATATGGTAACAGGCTATTACTACTAGCACAGGCTTCGGGCCTATATGGTAACAGGCTATTACTACTAGCACAGGCTTCGGGCCTATATGGTAACAGGCTATTACTGCTAGCACAGGCTTCAGGCCTATATGGTAACAGGCTATTACTGCTAGCACAGGCTTCAGGCCTATATGGTAACAGGCTATTACTACTAGCACAGGCTTCAGGCCTATATGGTAACAGGCTATTACTACTAGCACAGGCTTCAGGCCTATATGGTAACAGGCTATTACTACTAACACAGGCTTCAGGCCTATATGGTAACAGGCTATTACTACTAGCACAGGCTTCGGGCCTATATGGTAACAGGCTATTACTACTAGCACAGGCTTCGGGCCTATATGGTAACAGGCTATTACTACTAGCACAGGCTTCGGGCCTATATGGTAACAGGCTATTACTACTAGCACAGGCTTCAGACTTTTATGGTAACAGGCTATTACTACTAACACAGGCTTCAGGCCTATATGGTAACAGGCTATTACTACTAGCACAGGCTTCGGGCCTATATGGTAACAGGCTATTACTACTAGCACAGGCTTCGGGCCTATATGGTAACAGGCTATTACTACTAACACAGGCTTCAGGCCTATATGGTAACAGGCTATTACTACTAGCACAGGCTTCAGGCCTATATGGTAACAGGCTATTACTACTAGCACAGGCTTCAGGCCTATATGGTAACAGGCTATTACTACTAGCACAGGCTTCGGGCCTATATGGTAACAGGCTGGTACTACTAGCACAGGCTTCGGGCCTATATGGTAACAGGCTATAACTACTAGCACAGGCTTCAGGTCTATATGGTAACAGGCTATTACTACTAGCACAGGCTTCAGGCCTATATGGTAACAGGCTATTACTACTAGCACAGGCTTCAGGCCTATATGGTAACAGGCTATTACTACTAGCACAGGCTTCGGGCCTATATGGTAACAGGCTGGTACTACTAGCACAGGCTTCGGGCCTATATGGTAACAGGCTATTACTACTAGCACAGGCTTCAGGCCTATATGGTAACAGGCTATTACTGCTATCACAGGCTTCAGGCCTATATGGTAACAGGCTATTACTACTAGCACAGGCTTCAGGCCTATATGGTAACAGGCTATTACTACTAGCACAGGCTTCAGGCCTATATGGTAACAGGCTATTACTACTAACACAGGCTTCAGGCCTATATGGTAACAGGCTATTACTACTAGCACAGGCTTCGGGCCTATATGGTAACAGGCTATTACTACTAGCACAGGCTTCGGGCCTATATGGTAACAGGCTATTACTACTAGCACAGGCTTCGGGCCTATATGGTAACAGGCTATTACTACTAGCACAGGCTTCGGGCCTATATGGTAACAGGCTATTACTACTAGCACAGGCTTCAGGCCTATATGGTAACAAGCTATTACTACTAGCACAGGCTTCAGACTTTTATGGTAACAGGCTATTACTACTAACACAGGCTTCAGGCCTATATGGTAACAGGCTATTACTACTAGCACAGGCTTCAGGCCTATATGGTAACAGGCTATTACTACTAGCACAGGCTTCGGGCCTATATGGTAACAGGCTGGTACTACTAGCACAGGCTTCGGGCCTATATGGTAACAGGCTATTACTACTAGCACAGGCTTCAGGCCTATATGGTAACAGGCTATTACTACTAGCACAGGCTTCAGGCCTATATGGTAACAGGCTATTACTACTAGCACAGGCTTCGGGCCTATATGGTAACAGGCTATTACTACTAGCACAGGCTTCGGGTCTATATGGTAACAGGCTATTACTACTAGCACAGGCTTCGGGCCTATATGGTAACAGGCTATTACTACTAGCACAGGCTTCGGGCCTATATGGTAACAGGCTATTACTACTAGCACAGGCTTCGGGCCTATATGGTAACAGGCTATTACTACTAGCACAGGCTTCGGGCCTATATGGTAACAGGCTATTACTACTAGCACAGGCTTCGGGCCTATATGGTAACAGGCTATTACTACTAGCACAGGCTTCAGGTCTATATGGTAACAGGCTATTACTACTAGCACAGGCTTCAGGCCTATATGGTAACAGGCTATTACTACTAGCACAGGCTTCGGGCCTATATGGTAACAGGCTATTACTACTAGCACAGGCTTCGGGCCTATATGGTAACAGGCTATTACTACTAGCACAGGCTTCGGGCCTATATGGTAACAGGCTATTACTACTAGCACAGGCTTCAGGCCTATATGGTAACAGGCTATTACTGCTATCACAGGCTTCAGGCCTATATGGTAACAGGCTATTACTACTAGCACAGGCTTCAGGCCTATATGGTAACAGGCTATTACTACTAGCACAGGCTTCAGGCCTATATGGTAACAGGCTATTACTACTAACACAGGCTTCAGGCCTATATGGTAACAGGCTATTACTACTAGCACAGGCTTCGGGCCTATATGGTAACAGGCTATTACTACTAGCACAGGCTTCGGGCCTATATGGTAACAGGCTATTACTACTAGCACAGGCTTCAGACTTTTATGGTAACAGGCTATTACTACTAACACAGGCTTCAGGCCTATATGGTAACAGGCTATTACTACTAGCACAGGCTTCGGGCCTATATGGTAACAGGCTATTACTACTAGCACAGGCTTCAGACTTTTATGGTAACAGGCTATTACTACTAACACAGGCTTCAGGCCTATATGGTAACAGGCTATTACTACTAGCACAGGCTTCAGGCCTATATGGTAACAGGCTATTACTACTAGCACAGGCTTCGGGCCTATATGGTAACAGGCTATTACTACTAGCACAGGCTTCAGGCCTATATGATAACAGGCTATTACTACTAGCACAGGCTTCGGGCCTATATGGTAACAGGCTGGTACTACTAGCACAGGCTTCGGGCCTATATGGTAACAGGCTATAACTACTAGCACAGGCTTCAGGTCTATATGGTAACAGGCTATTACTACTAGCACAGGCTTCAGGCCTATATGGTAACAGGCTATTACTACTAGCACAGGCTTCAGGCCTATATGGTAACAGGCTATTACTACTAGCACAGGCTTCGGGCCTATATGGTAACAGGCTGGTACTACTAGCACAGGCTTCGGGCCTATATGGTAACAGGCTATTACTACTAGCACAGGCTTCAGGTCTATATGGTAACAGGCTATTACTACTAGCACAGGCTTCAGGCCTATATGGTAACAGGCTATTACTACTAGCACAGGCTTCGGGCCTATATGGTAACAGGCTATTACTACTAGCACAGGCTTCGGGCCTATATGGTAACAGGCTATTACTACTAGCACAGGCTTCGGGCCTATATGGTAACAGGCTATTACTACTAGCACAGGCTTCGGGCCTATATGGTAACAGGCTATTACTACTAGCACAGGCTTCGGGCCTATATGGTAACAGGCTATTACTACTAGCACAGGCTTCAGGCCTATATGGTAACAGGCTATTACTACTAGCACAGGCTTCGGGCCTATATGGTAACAGGCTATTACTACTAGCACAGGCTTCGGGCCTATATGGTAACAGGCTATTACTACTAGCACAGGCTTCGGGCCTATATGGTAACAGGCTATTACTACTAGCACAGGCTTCAGGCCTATATGGTAACAGGCTATTACTACTAGCACAGGCTTCAGACTTTTATGGTAACAGGCTATTACTACTAACACAGGCTTCAGGCCTATATGGTAACAGGCTATTACTACTAGCACAGGCTTCAGGCCTATATGGTAACAGGCTATTACTACTAGCACAGGCTTCAGGCCTATATGGTAACAGGCTATTACTACTAGCACAGGCTTCGGGCCTATATGGTAACAGGCTGGTACTACTAGCACAGGCTTCGGGCCTATATGGTAACAGGCTATTACTACTAGCACAGGCTTCAGGCCTATATGGTAACAGGCTATTACTACTAGCACAGGCTTCAGGCCTATATGGTAACAGGCTATTACTACTAGCACAGGCTTCGGGCCTATATGGTAACAGGCTATTACTACTAGCACAGGCTTCAGGTCTATATGGTAACAGGCTATTACTACTAGCACAGGCTTCAGGCCTATATGGTATACTACTAGCACAGGCTTCAGGCCTATATGGTAACATACTATTACTACTAGCACAGGCTTCGGGCCTATATGGTAACAGGCTGGTACTACTAGCACAGGCTTCGGGCCTATATGGTAACAGGCTATTACTACTAGCACAGGCTTCAGGCCTATATGGTAACAGGCTATTACTACTAGCACAGGCTTCGGGCCTATATGGTAACAGGCTATTACTACTAGCACAGGCTTCGGGCCTATATGGTAACAGGCTATTACTACTAGCACAGGCTTCGGGCCTATATGGTAACAGGCTATTACTACTAGCACAGGCTTCGGGCCTATATGGTAACAGGCTATTACTACTAGCACAGGCTTCGGGCCTATATGGTAACAGGCTATTACTACTAGCACAGGCTTCGGGCCTATATGGTAACAGGCTATTACTACTAGCACAGGCTTCGGGCCTATATGGTAACAGGCTATTACTACTAGCACAGGCTTCAGGCCTATATGGTAACAGGCTATTACTACTAGCACAGGCTTCAGACTTTTATGGT
The DNA here is from genome assembly GCF_031893055.1 of Leptodactylus fuscus. NCBI lineage: Eukaryota > Metazoa > Chordata > Amphibia > Anura > Leptodactylidae > Leptodactylus > Leptodactylus fuscus. Next base: position 495,476 of record NW_027440423.1, read on the forward strand.
AACAGGCTATTACTACTAACACAGGCTTCAGGCCTATATGGTAACAGGCTATTACTACTAGCACAGGCTTCAGGCCTATATGGTAACAGGCTATTACTACTAGCACAGGCTTCAGGCCTATATGGTAACAGGCTATTACTACTAGCACAGGCTTCAGGCCTATATGGTAACAGGCTGGTACTACTAGCACAGGCTTCAGGCCTATATGGTAACAGGCTATTACTACTAGCACAGGCTTCAGGCCTATATGGTAACAGGCTATTACTACTAGCACAGGCTTCAGGCCTATATGGTAACAGGCTATTACTACTAGCACAGGCTTCAGGCCTATATGGTAACAGGCTATTACTACTAGCACAGGCTTCGGGCCTATATGGTAACAGGCTATTACTACTAGCACAGGCTTCGGGCCTATATGGTAACAGGCTATTACTACTAGCACAGGCTTCGGGCCTATATGGTAACAGGCTATTACTACTAGCACAGGCTTCGGGCCTATATGGTAACAGGCTATTACTACTAGCACAGGCTTCGGGCCTATATGGTAACAGGCTATTACTACTAGCACAGGCTTCAGGCCTATATGGTAACAGGCTATTACTACTAGCACAGGCTTCAGACTTTTATGGTAACAGGCTATTACTACTAACACAGGCTTCAGGCCTATATGGTAACAGGCTATTACTACTAGCACAGGCTTCAGGCCTATATGGTAACAGGCTATTACTACTAGCACAGGCTTCGGGCCTATATGGTAAGAGGCTGGTACTACTAGCACAGGCTTCGGGCCTATATGGTAACAGGCTATTACTACTAGCACAGGCTTCAGGCCTATATGGTAACAGGCTATTACTACTAGCACAGGCTTCAGGCCTATATGGTAACAGGCTATTACTACTAGCACAGGCTTCGGGCCTATATGGTAACAGGCTATTACTACTAGCACAGGCTTCGGGCCTATATGGTAACAGGCTATTACTACTAGCACAGGCTTCGGGCCTATATGGTAACAGGCTATTACTACTAGCACAGGCTTCGGGCCTATATGGTAACAGGCTATTACTACTAGCACAGGCTTCGGGCCTATATGGTAACAGGCTATTACTACTAGCACAGGCTTCGGGCCTATATGGTAACAGGCTATTACTACTAGCACAGGCTTCGGGCCTATATGGTAACAGGCTATTACTACTAGCACAGGCTTCAGGTCTATATGGTAACAGGCTATTACTACTAGCACAGGCTTCAGGCCTATATGGTAACAGGCTATTACTACTAGCACAGGCTTCGGGCCTATATGGTAACAGGCTATTACTACTAGCACAGGCTTCGGGCCTATATGGTAACAGGCTATTACTACTAGCACAGGCTTCGGGCCTATATGGTAACAGGCTATTACTACTAGCACAGGCTTCAGGCCTATATGGTAACAGGCTATTACTGCTAGCACAGGCTTCAGGCCTATATGGTAACAGGCTATTACTACTAGCACAGGCTTCAGGCCTATATGGTAACAGGCTATTACTACTAGCACAGGCTTCAGGCCTATATGGTAACAGGCTATTACTACTAACACAGGCTTCAGGCCTATATGGTAACAGGCTATTACTACTAGCACAGGCTTCGGGCCTATATGGTAACAGGCTATTACTACTAGCACAGGCTTCGGGCCTATATGGTAACAGGCTATTACTACTAGCACAGGCTTCAGACTTTTATGGTAACAGGCTATTACTACTAACACAGGCTTCAGGCCTATATGGTAACAGGCTATTACTACTAGCACAGGCTTCGGGCCTATATGGTAACAGGCTATTACTACTAGCACAGGCTTCGGGCCTATATGGTAACAGGCTATTACTACTAACACAGGCTTCAGGCCTATATGGTAACAGGCTATTACTACTAGCACAGGCTTCAGGCCTATATGGTAACAGGCTATTACTACTAGCACAGGCTTCAGGCCTATATGGTAACAGGCTATTACTACTAGCACAGGCTTCGGGCCTATATGGTAACAGGCTGGTACTACTAGCACAGGCTTCGGGCCTATATGGTAACAGGCTATAACTACTAGCACAGGCTTCAGGTCTATATGGTAACAGGCTATTACTACTAGCACAGGCTTCAGGCCTATATGGTAACAGGCTATTACTACTAGCACAGGCTTCGGGCCTATATGGTAACAGGCTATTACTACTAGCACAGGCTTCGGGCCTATATGGTAACAGGCTATTACTACTAGCACAGGCTTCGGGCCTATATGGTAACAGGCTATTACTACTAGCACAGGCTTCGGGCCTATATGGTAACAGGCTATTACTACTAGCACAGGCTTCGGGCCTATATGGTAACAGGCTATTACTACTAGCACAGGCTTCAGGTCTATATGGTAACAGGCTATTACTACTAGCACAGGCTTCAGGCCTATATGGTAACAGGCTATTACTACTAGCACAGGCTTCGGGCCTATATGGTAACAGGCTATTACTACTAGCACAGGCTTCGGGCCTATATGGTAACAGGCTATTACTACTAGCACAGGCTTCGGGCCTATATGGTAACAGGCTATTACTACTAGCACAGGCTTCAGGCCTATATGGTAACAGGCTATTACTGCTAGCACAGGCTTCAGGCCTATATGGTAACAGGCTATTACTACTAGCACAGGCTTCAGGCCTATATGGTAACAGGCTATTACTACTAGCACAGGCTTCAGGCCTATATGGTAACAGGCTATTACTACTAACACAGGCTTCAGGCCTATATGGTAACAGGCTATTACTACTAGCACAGGCTTCGGGCCTATATGGTAACAGGCTATTACTACTAGCACAGGCTTCGGGCCTATATGGTAACAGGCTATTACTACTAGCACAGGCTTCAGACTTTTATGGTAACAGGCTATTACTACTAACACAGGCTTCAGGCCTATATGGTAACAGGCTATTACTACTAGCACAGGCTTCGGGCCTATATGGTAACAGGCTATTACTACTAGCACAGGCTTCGGGCCTATATGGTAACAGGCTATTACTACTAACACAGGCTTCAGGCCTATATGGTAACAGGCTATTACTACTAGCACAGGCTTCAGGCCTATATGGTAACAGGCTATTACTACTAGCACAGGCTTCAGGCCTATATGGTAACAGGCTATTACTACTAGCACAGGCTTCGGGCCTATATGGTAACAGGCTGGTACTACTAGCACAGGCTTCGGGCCTATATGGTAACAGGCTATAACTACTAGCACAGGCTTCAGGTCTATATGGTAACAGGCTATTACTACTAGCACAGGCTTCAGGCCTATATGGTAACAGGCTATTACTACTAGCACAGGCTTCAGGCCTATATGGTAACAGGCTATTACTACTAGCACAGGCTTCGGGCCTATATGGTAACAGGCTGGTACTACTAGCACAGGCTTCGGGCCTATATGGTAACAGGCTATTACTACTAGCACAGGCTTCAGGCCTATATGGTAACAGGCTATTACTACTAGCACAGGCTTCAGGCCTATATGGTAACAGGCTATTACTACTAGCGCAGGCTTCGGGCCTATATGGTAACAGGCTATTACTACTAGCACAGGCTTCGGGCCTATATGGTAACAGGCTATTACTACTAGCACAGGCTTCGGGCCTATATGGTAACAGGCTATTACTACTAGCACAGGCTTCGGGCCTATATGGTAACAGGCTATTACTACTAGCACAGGCTTCGGGCCTATATGGTAACAGGCTATTACTACTAGCACAGGCTTCAGGCCTATATGGTAACAAGCTATTACTACTAGCACAGGCTTCAGACTTTTATGGTAACAGGCTATTACTACTAACACAGGCTTCAGGCCTATATGGTAACAGGCTATTACTACTAGCACAGGCTTCAGGCCTATATGGTAACAGGCTATTACTACTAGCACAGGCTTCGGGCCTATATGGTAACAGGCTGGTACTACTAGCACAGGCTTCGGGCCTATATGGTAACAGGCTATTACTACTAGCACAGGCTTCAGGCCTATATGGTAACAGGCTATTACTACTAGCACAGGCTTCAGGCCTATATGGTAACAGGCTATTACTACTAGCACAGGCTTCGGGCCTATATGGTAACAGGCTATTACTACTAGCACAGGCTTCGGGTCTATATGGTAACAGGCTATTACTACTAGCACAGGCTTCGGGCCTATATGGTAACAGGCTATTACTACTAGCACAGGCTTCGGGCCTATATGGTAACAGGCTATTACTACTAGCACAGGCTTCGGGCCTATATGGTAACAGGCTATTACTACTAGCACAGGCTTCGGGCCTATATGGTAACAGGCTATTACTACTAGCACAGGCTTCAGGTCTATATGGTAACAGGCTATTACTACTAGCACAGGCTTCAGGCCTATATGGTAACAGGCTATTACTACTAGCACAGGCTTCGGGCCTATATGGTAACAGGCTATTACTACTAGCACAGGCTTCGGGCCTATATGGTAACAGGCTATTACTACTAGCACAGGCTTCGGGCCTATATGGTAACAGGCTATTACTACTAGCACAGGCTTCAGGCCTATATGGTAACAGGCTATTACTGCTAGCACAGGCTTCAGGCCTATATGGTAACAGGCTATTACTACTAGCACAGGCTTCAGGCCTATATGGTAACAGGCTATTACTACTAGCACAGGCTTCAGGCCTATATGGTAACAGGCTATTACTACTAACACAGGCTTCAGGCCTATATGGTAACAGGCTATTACTACTAGCACAGGCTTCGGGCCTATATGGTAACAGGCTATTACTACTAGCACAGGCTTCGGGCCTATATGGTAACAGGCTATTACTACTAGCACAGGCTTCAGACTTTTATGGTAACAGGCTATTACTACTAACACAGGCTTCAGGCCTATATGGTAACAGGCTATTACTACTAGCACAGGCTTCGGGCCTATATGGTAACAGGCTATTACTACTAGCACAGGCTTCAGACTTTTATGGTAACAGGCTATTACTACTAACACAGGCTTCAGGCCTATATGGTAACAGGCTATTACTACTAGCACAGGCTTCAGGCCTATATGGTAACAGGCTATTACTACTAGCACAGGCTTCGGGCCTATATGGTAACAGGCTATTACTACTAGCACAGGCTTCAGGCCTATATGATAACAGGCTATTACTACTAGCACAGGCTTCGGGCCTATATGGTAACAGGCTGGTACTACTAGCACAGGCTTCGGGCCTATATGGTAACAGGCTATAACTACTAGCACAGGCTTCAGGTCTATATGGTAACAGGCTATTACTACTAGCACAGGCTTCAGGCCTATATGGTAACAGGCTATTACTACTAGCACAGGCTTCAGGCCTATATGGTAACAGGCTATTACTACTAGCACAGGCTTCGGGCCTATATGGTAACAGGCTGGTACTACTAGCACAGGCTTCGGGCCTATATGGTAACAGGCTATTACTACTAGCACAGGCTTCAGGTCTATATGGTAACAGGCTATTACTACTAGCACAGGCTTCAGGCCTATATGGTAACAGGCTATTACTACTAGCACAGGCTTCGGGCCTATATGGTAACAGGCTATTACTACTAGCACAGGCTTCGGGCCTATATGGTAACAGGCTATTACTACTAGCACAGGCTTCGGGCCTATATGGTAACAGGCTATTACTACTAGCACAGGCTTCGGGCCTATATGGTAACAGGCTATTACTACTAGCACAGGCTTCGGGCCTATATGGTAACAGGCTATTACTACTAGCACAGGCTTCAGGCCTATATGGTAACAGGCTATTACTACTAGCACAGGCTTCGGGCCTATATGGTAACAGGCTATTACTACTAGCACAGGCTTCGGGCCTATATGGTAACAGGCTATTACTACTAGCACAGGCTTCGGGCCTATATGGTAACAGGCTATTACTACTAGCACAGGCTTCAGGCCTATATGGTAACAGGCTATTACTACTAGCACAGGCTTCAGGCCTATATGGTAACAGGCTATTACTACTAGCACAGGCTTCAGGCCTATATGGTAACAGGCTATTACTACTAGCACAGGCTTCGGGCCTATATGGTAACAGGCTATTACTACTAGCACAGGCTTCAGGTCTATATGGTAACAGGCTATTACTACTAGCACAGGCTTCAGGCCTATATGGTATACTACTAGCACAGGCTTCAGGCCTATATGGTAACATACTATTACTACTAGCACAGGCTTCGGGCCTATATGGTAACAGGCTGGTACTACTAGCACAGGCTTCGGGCCTATATGGTAACAGGCTATTACTACTAGCACAGGCTTCTGGCCTATATGGTAACAGGCTATTACTACTAGCACAGGCTTCGGGCCTATATGGTAACAGGCTGGTACTACTAGCACAGGCTTCAGGCCTATATGGTAACAGGCTATTACTACTAGCACAGGCTTCAGGCCTATATGGTAACAGGCTATTACTACTAGCACAGGCTTCAGGCCTATATGGTAACAGGCTATTACTACTAGCACAGGCTTCAGGCCTATATGGTAACAGGCTATTACTACTAGCACAGGCTTCGGGCCTATATGGTAACAGGCTATTACTACTAGCACAGGCTTCGGGCCTATATGGTAACAGGCTATTACTACTAGCACAGGCTTCGGGCCTATATGGTAACAGGCTATTACTACTAGCACAGGCTTCGGGCCTATATGGTAACAGGCTATTACTACTAGCACAGGCTTCGGGCCTATATGGTAACAGGCTATTACTACTAGCACAGGCTTCAGGCCTATATGGTAACAGGCTATTACTACTAGCACAGGCTTCAGACTTTTATGGTAACAGGCTATTACTACTAACACAGGCTTCAGGCCTATATGGTAACAGGCTATTACTACTAGCACAGGCTTCAGGCCTATATGGTAACAGGCTATTACTACTAGCACAGGCTTCGGGCCTATATGGTAACAGGCTGGTACTACTAGCACAGGCTTCGGGCCTATATGGTAACAGGCTATTACTACTAGCACAGGCTTCAGGCCTATATGGTAACAGGCTATTACTACTAGCACAGGCTTCAGGCCTATATGGTAACAGGCTATTACTACTAGCACAGGCTTCGGGCCTATATGGTAACAGGCTATTACTACTAGCACAGGCTTCGGGCCTATATGGTAACAGGCTATTACTACTAGCACAGGCTTCGGGCCTATATGGTAACAGGCTATTACTACTAGCACAGGCTTCGGGCCTATATGGTAACAGGCTATTACTACTAGCACAGGCTTCGGGCCTATATGGTAACAGGCTATTACTACTAGCACAGGCTTCGGGCCTATATGGTAACAGGCTATTACTACTAGCACAGGCTTCGGGCCTATATGGTAACAGGCTATTACTACTAGCACAGGCTTCAGGTCTATATGGTAACAGGCTATTACTACTAGCACAGGCTTCAGGCCTATATGGTAACAGGCTATTACTACTAGCACAGGCTTCGGGCCTATATGGTAACAGGCTATTACTACTAGCACAGGCTTCGGGCCTATATGGTAACAGGCTATTACTACTAGCACAGGCTTCGGGCCTATATGGTAACAGGCTATTACTACTAGCACAGGCTTCAGGCCTATATGGTAACAGGCTATTACTGCTAGCACAGGCTTCAGGCCTATATGGTAACAGGCTATTACTACTAGCACAGGCTTCAGGCCTATATGGTAACAGGCTATTACTACTAACACAGGCTTCAGGCCTATATGGTAACAGGCTATTACTACTAGCACAGGCTTCAGGCCTATATGGTAACAGGCTATTACTACTAGCACAGGCTTCAGGCCTATATGGTAACAGGCTATTACTACTAACACAGGCTTCAGGCCTATATGGTAACAGGCTATTACTACTAGCACAGGCTTCGGGCCTATATGGTAACAGGCTATTACTACTAGCACAGGCTTCGGGCCTATATGGTAACAGGCTATTACTACTAGCACAGGCTTCAGACTTTTATGGTAACAGGCTATTACTACTAACACAGGCTTCAGGCCTATATGGTAACAGGCTATTACTACTAGCACAGGCTTCGGGCCTATATGGTAACAGGCTATTACTACTAGCACAGGCTTCGGGCCTATATGGTAACAGGCTATTACTACTAACACAGGCTTCAGGCCTATATGGTAACAGGCTATTACTACTAGCACAGGCTTCAGGCCTATATGGTAACAGGCTATTACTACTAGCACAGGCTTCAGGCCTATATGGTAACAGGCTATTACTACTAGCACAGGCTTCGGGCCTATATGGTAACAGGCTGGTACTACTAGCACAGGCTTCGGGCCTATATGGTAACAGGCTATAACTACTAGCACAGGCTTCAGGTCTATATGGTAACAGGCTATTACTACTAGCACAGGCTTCAGGCCTATATGGTAACAGGCTATTACTACTAGCACAGGCTTCAGGCCTATATGGTAACAGGCTATTACTACTAGCACAGGCTTCGGGCCTATATGGTAACAGGCTGGTACTACTAGCACAGGCTTCGGGCCTATATGGTAACAGGCTATTACTACTAGCACAGGCTTCAGGCCTATATGGTAACAGGCTATTACTACTAGCACAGGCTTCAGGCCTATATGGTAACAGGCTATTACTACTAGCGCAGGCTTCGGGCCTATATGGTAACAGGCTATTACTACTAGCACAGGCTTCGGGCCTATATGGTAACAGGCTATTACTACTAGCACAGGCTTCGGGCCTATATGGTAACAGGCTATTACTACTAGCACAGGCTTCGGGCCTATATGGTAACAGGCTATTACTACTAGCACAGGCTTCGGGCCTATATGGTAACAGGCTATTACTACTAGCACAGGCTTCAGGCCTATATGGTAACAAGCTATTACTACTAGCACAGGCTTCAGACTTTTATGGTAACAGGCTATTACTACTAACACAGGCTTCAGGCCTATATGGTAACAGGCTATTACTACTAGCACAGGCTTCAGACTTTTATGGTAACAGGCTATTACTACTAACACAGGCTTCAGGCCTATATGGTAACAGGCTATTACTACTAGCACAGGCTTCGGGCCTATATGGTAACAAGCTATTACTACTAGCACAGGCTTCAGACTTTTATGGTAACAGGCTATTACTACTAACACAGGCTTCAGGCCTATATGGTAACAGGCTATTACTACTAGCACAGGCTTCGGGCCTATATGGTAACAGGCTATTACTACTAGCACAGGCTTCAGGTCTATATGGTAACAGGCTATTACTACTAGCACAGGCTTCAGGCCTATATGGTAACAGGCTATTACTACTAGCACAGGCTTCGGGCCTATATGGTAACAGGCTATTACTACTAGCACAGGCTTCGGGCCTATATGGTAACAGGCTATTACTACTAGCACAGGCTTCGGGCCTATATGGTAACAGGCTATTACTACTAGCACAGGCTTCAGGCCTATATGGTAACAGGCTATTACTGCTAGCACAGGCTTCAGGCCTATATGGTAACAGGCTATTACTACTAGCACAGGCTTCAGGCCTATATGGTAACAGGCTATTACTACTAGCACAGGCTTCAGGCCTATATGGTAACAGGCTATTACTACTAACACAGGCTTCAGGCCTATATGGTAACAGGCTATTACTACTAGCACAGGCTTCGGGCCTATATGGTAACAGGCTATTACTACTAGCACAGGCTTCGGGCCTATATGGTAACAGGCTATTACTACTAGCACAGGCTTCAGACTTTTATGGTAACAGGCTATTACTACTAGCACAGGCTTCGGGCCTATATGGTAACAGGCTATTACTACTAGCACAGGCTTCAGGCCTATATGGTAACAGGCTATTACTACTAGCACAGGCTTCGGGCCTATATGGTAACAGGCTATTACTACTAACACAGGCTTCAGGCCTATATGGTAACAGGCTATTACTACTAGCACAGGCTTCGGGCCTATATGGTAACAGGCTATTACTACTAGCACAGGCTTCAGACTTTTATGGTAACAGGCTATTACTACTAACACAGGCTTCAGGCCTATATGGTAACAGGCTATTACTACTAGCACAGGCTTCAGGCCTATATGATAACAGGCTATTACTACTAGCACAGGCTTCGGGCCTATATGGTAACAGGCTGGTACTACTAGCACAGGCTTCGGGCCTATATGGTAACAGGCTATAACTACTAGCACAGGCTTCAGGTCTATATGGTAACAGGCTATTACTACTAGCACAGGCTTCAGGCCTATATGGTAACAGGCTATTACTACTAGCACAGGCTTCAGGCCTATATGGTAACAGGCTATTACTACTAGCACAGGCTTCGGGCCTATATGGTAACAGGCTGGTACTACTAGCACAGGCTTCGGGCCTATATGGTAACAGGCTATTACTACTAGCACAGGCTTCAGGTCTATATGGTAACAGGCTATTACTACTAGCACAGGCTTCAGGCCTATATGGTAACAGGCTATTACTACTAGCACAGGCTTCGGGCCTATATGGTAACAGGCTATTACTACTAGCACAGGCTTCGGGCCTATATGGTAACAGGCTATTACTACTAGCACAGGCTTCGGGCCTATATGGTAACAGGCTATTACTACTAGCACAGGCTTCGGGCCTATATGGTAACAGGCTATTACTACTAGCACAGGCTTCAGGCCTATATGGTAACAGGCTATTACTGCTAGCACAGGCTTCAGGCCTATATGGTAACAGGCTATTACTACTAGCACAGGCTTCAGGCCTATATGGTAACAGGCTATTACTACTAGCACAGGCTTCAGGCCTATATGGTAACAGGCTATTACTACTAGCACAGGCTTCAGGCCTATATGGTAACAGGCTATTACTACTAGCACAGGCTTCAGGCCTATATGGTAACAGGCTATTACTACTAGCACAGGCTTCGGGCCTATATGGTAACAGGCTATTACTACTAGCACAGGCTTCAGGCCTATATGGTAACAGGCTGGTACTACTAGCACAGGCTTCGGGCCTATATGGTAACAGGCTATTACTACTAGCACAGGCTTCGGGCCTATATGGTAACAGGCTATTACTACTAGCACAGGCTTCGGGCCTATATGGTAACAGGCGATTACTACTAGCACAGGCTTCGGGCCTATATGGTAACAGTCGATTACTACTAGCACAGGCTTCGGGCCTATATGGTAACAGGCTGGTACTACTAGCACAGGCTTCAGGCCTATATGGTAACAGGCTATTACTACTAGCACAGGCTTCAGGCCTATATGGTAACAGGCTGGTACTACTAGCACAGGCTTCGGGCCTATATGGTAACAGGCTATTACTACTAGCACAGGCTTCAGGCCTATATGGTAACAGGCTATTACTACTAGCACAGGCTTCAGGCCTATATGGTAACAGGCTATTACTACTAGCACAGGCTTCGGGCCTATATGGTAACAGGCTATTACTACTAGCACAGGCTTCGGGCCTATATGGTAACAGGCTATTACTACTAGCACAGGCTTCAGGCCTATATGGTAACAGGCTATTACTACTAGCACAGGCTTCAGGCCTATATGGTAACAGGCTATTACTACTAGCACAGGCTTCAGGCCTATATGGTAACAGGCTATTACTACTAGCACAGGCTTCAGGCCTATATGGTAACAGGCTATTACTACTAGCACAGGCTTCAGGCCTATATGGTAACAGGCTATTACTACTAGCACAGGCTTCGGGCCTATATGGTAACAGGCGATTACTACTAGCACAGGCTTCGGGCCTATATGGTAACAGGCGATTACTACTAGCACAGGCTTCAGGCCTATATGGTAACAGGCTATTACTACTAGCACAGGCTTCAGGCCTATATGGTAACAGGCTATTACTACTAGCACAGGCTTCAGGCCTATATGGTAACAGGCTATTACTACTAGCACAGGCTTCAGGCCTATATGGTAACAGGCTGGTACTACTAGCACAGGCTTCAGGCCTATATGGTAAAAGGCTGGTACTACTAGCACAGGCTTCGGGCCTATATGGTAACAGGCTATTACTACTAGCACAGGCTTCAGGCCTATATGGTAATATCCCAGACCACGTGACCCCTGACACATTACCATATAGGCCTGAAGCCTGCTAGGAGTAACATCAGATCCCGGAGAGGTGAGTAACAGTGATTATTATGTCCCCTCACCTACCCTGCGGCTCTGATTATTATACTCGGGGGTCTGGGCCGGGGCCTGCTCAGGCCTGGGGAGGTGGGTAAATAGGGGGATACTCCAGTAGATAGCGCCGTATTATAAAACAAACAAACAAACAACAAAGATATTTTACTTATTGACCGCACCGCTGCCGCCTCTTCTTCACTCGGCAGTAAGACGTCTGCGCCGCCTGCGCTGAGACGCAGAGATCTAGACCAGCACAGGAGAGCGCCACTTGGGTTGGTTTCAGAGCTGCACTAGTTTAGGAGAGAGCACCTCATTAGAGGAGTGACGCTGCACCTATATAGTATAGTCCTCCACCTGTATAGTATAGTCCTCCCCCTGTATAGCACAGTCCTCCATCTATATATATATATATATAGTCCTCCACCTATATAGTACAGTCCTCCATCTATATAGTACAGTCCTCCATCTATATAGTACAGTCCTCCACCTATATAGTACAGTCCTCCACCTGTATAGTACAGTCCTCCACCTGTATAGCACTCCTCCACCTGTATAGCACAGTCCTCCATCTATATATATATATATATATATATATATAGTCCTCCACCTGTATAGCACAGTCCTCCATCTATATATATATAGTCCTCCACCTGTATAGTACAGTCCTCCACCTATATAGTTATAGCATAATTGGGAAAAAGGAAAAATGGAAATGTTATACTCAGCCCTCCTGCAGTAGCCCTTCAATGCTTCTTTGAAGTCCGATATCCACCATGTGTCTGCGAACTTGCCCGGATGAAAAAAACTCCCTCGGTACGGAGTCGAATAATAAAGGTGTATATGGAAGAATCATCCAGCAACGAAACCAGGATATGAAATCAGTTCCTTTCTTTATTTCATGTTCGTAGAGAATATATCAAAAAATAAAACATGCAGTCTACAAGGAATAGAAAGCTTGCGTCAGACTGACGCGTTTCGGATATGTCTATCCTTTCTCAAAGTCTGATCATTACTGAGACACAAACCTCCATTTGTAGTTGCTCAAGTCAATCCTTCACCTGATGTAGATCTGAGTTGATGAAGCTTGCTTGTATGCAAACCACAAATGGTGCGGCAATACCAATAAAAACACACATAAATACAAAGAGTGCACAAAAAACAATATAAAAACTTTTACTACTTCAATAAAAAATACACATACTAATTGATTTGAGATTCATCTATCTGTACGTATTAGTATTTATACTTCAAATATATTTGGATTGAAGACATACAAAAACGATCCAAAAAGATTTTTTTATATCTACTGAGCAAGATAACCAATTACAAGCTTCAAATAATTACCCAAAGTCCCTAGAAGCATACAATAATATACCCCCCTATGGAATTAATGGATTTTGGTATAAAGAAATGTGCAATACCTAATTAGATCTTGCCACATAAATATCCTATCTCACTTATTATTAATCAAAAGACATTCCAAGCAACGGACATAAAGAGAAGAAGAGAATATCCCCTATGCTTTTATGAACACATAGCCAAATTTTTACAATAAAAACACATATCTTATTGAACAGAATCACAATTATCTATTCTTCGCTGTTTCTTGATTCACTATATGGGTTATTTCCCTCAACAAAGATGGAACCCCAGTCATCGTGTGTCCAATTGCGCATGCTCTTAATTCCCAAGGGATTCAACTTCCTGCCCCTAACAAATATGGGGCTCCGTCGGTTCTTAACATTACTGCGCATACTCCAAAAGCCTTCACAAGTTAACGTCTCATTGGCCCGGAGTATTTATGCCGTTGTAACACTAAAAGGTAAGTAAAACATACTGGAATCAATATTAAGTATACAGATGTATGCATTGAATGCCTTAAATATACCAACACAAACTACACTTAGTTATTGAGAGATCGTAACCTGTGTCAGACTCTTCATGTATATAAGTGTTAACTGCACATGTAATTTACCAATTATGCATATTCTAAGTCGTAATTTTTTGTATTGGTCTATAATGTGCCAGCTACACTTCTACTGTTAAGTTACCCAAAACATAGAATACTGACACCCATCTACACATGGAGAACCAGATGTAATTAGTCTATAAATGGGCTGTGCGATTTTTATAGATGTAAACAGTATAATTATTACCCAGAACCATCAAAAGAGCTGACCTTCAACCAATAAACAAGAATGTAATCCATATTATATATCTATAGTTGGTAGATGTAAGATACATCGTTTCTTTGATTGAGACCTTTAGGGAATCGGGTACCCACTTTCCAAATCCAGTACACCTCTCTAATTCTCAGTTGGTGTTCCCAATTCCCTCCTCTAAGAGGTTTTTTAACTTCTTCTATACCTTTAAAGTTGAAACCTGTGATGTCCCCAGCATGTCTGATTTTAAAATGCTGGGAGACACCTGTACTTCTGAAATTGCTCATACTCGTGATGTCCTGAATATGTTCGGAAATACGGACTTTCAACATCCTTACAGTACTACCTATATAACATAGGCCACATTGTTCACAAGTAATCATGTAGACTACATGGCTACTCATACAGTTAATGAAAGATTTAATGCTGAATCTTTGGGTCTGCTCCATATCAAAAAAATGGCTAGACTTGTTTGCCCATTTACAAACTCCACATCTGTTTGATCCACATTTATGAAATCCCGCTAAAGGACCCCAAGTTACAGTTGCAGTTTTGTTGTCTCTTCTAATCAAACTGGGTGAAATGTGATTGCCTATGGTTACACCCCGCGATGGAGCAAAATTACATCCCTGTTTAATTACATTTTTCAATATGGGGTCCTGATACAAAATCGGCAAGTTGTTTTTTATTATATTGACAATCCTGTCATACTCCAAGCTGTATCTGGTGGTAAAATAAACTCCTTTATCCTCATCCCGTTTATTCTTTCTCTCCTCATAGAGTAGTTTGTTCCTATCGGTACTGTCCGCTATTTTCTTAGCTCTTTCTATAGTCCACTTAGGGTAATTCCGTTGTTTCAACCTTTGTGTTACCACTGCCGCTTCTCTTTTATATGCCCTCTCAGCTGTGCAGTTCCTTTTTATTCTTAAATATTCACCTAATGGCAAAGATTTTTTGGTATGTTTTGAATGCATGCTATTTGCATGCAATAACGTGTTTCCGGCTTGTGGTTTTCTGTAATTTTCACTTAGAACTTTACCTGCATTACTGTCTCCTCTCAGGGTGATGTCCAAAAAGTTGATGCTACTATTACCTATGTTAAATGTAAATTTCAGGTTGTATTCATTATCATTGATGTAGTCGATAAACTTTTGGACATCGATGACATCTCCTATCCATACGAGGAGACAGTCATCTATATATCGACCATACCAATAAATCCTCTCTCTAAATGGGTTTGCGATGCTATATAGATGTTTTTCTTCCCACCATGCCATGGTGATATTGGCTAAGGATGGGGAGAAACACGCCCCCATTGGAGCTCCTTTAACTTGCAGGTAGTAATCATCTAGAAACATGAAAAAATTGTGACTTAGCAAGTACTGCACTACCGTAATGACATACTCATTGAAGTCGGGGCTAAAATCAGAGTAGGTGTACAGGAAATAAGCCAAGGCATTCAATGCCACATCATGGGGAATTGAAGAGTAAAGGGCAGTTACGTCACAACTAACCCAGGAGAAGTCCCCCCTCCACTGAAACCCATCAAAGGTTTTCAACACTTCTTTAGTATCTTTGAGATAGCTTGGTGTATTAACTACCATGGGTTGCAGAAGTTGATCTACCCAAATACATAATCTTTCATTTAATGAATTAACCCCTGAAATGATGGGTCTCAGTGGAGGGGGAACAACCCCTTTATGCACCTTCGGCAGTCCATAAAAAACAGGGACAACTGGATGTTGTACCTTAAGATACTTATATTCTTTTTCAGAAAAAAATCCCTGATTCAAACCCTCAATCAGAATATCATCCAATTTTTTCGAGAATACATTAGTGGGGTCATCCTTCAGTAATCTGTAAGTTTCTGTATCACTCAAGATGGAATTAACAGAATCCACATAAACTTCTTTATCCAAAACCACTATACTCCCACCTTTATCTACTGATTTTATTATTAAATTCTTATTCTCTTTTAGTTCTTTTAACATATTCCTTTCATCTTTACTCAAATTATCAACAGAAGGTTCACGGCTATATTTTTCATATAACTCTACGATATCATTTTCTACCGCAGTTTGAAATGCATCTATAGCAGGAACTCTAGATTTTACTGGGTAAAATTGTGGGTTTTTGATTGTTATAGTGGGATTTAAACCTTCTAGTTTCAGGTCCTCATTGTCATTCAAACTTGCTAATTCTAAGACACTACACTGCTCTCTGAACAAAAAATCTTTAAATTTATTAGATGTTATAATTAGTTCCTCTTTCCTTTCTATTCGATCCACTGTTTTATCTGATCCCGAAAAATGTCGTTTCAGGGTCAATGAGCGAACAAATTTATTAATATCTAGCAGTGTGTCGAACACATTAAAGTGTTCTACTGGGACATAATTTAACCCCTTAGAAAGCAACTTTAGACAAGGTTCTGACAGAGTATGAGAAGATAAATTAATTACACGTGTTTCTCCCCATCCTTAGCCAATATCACCATGGCATGGTGGGAAGAAAAACATCTATATAGCATCGCAAACCCATTTAGAGAGAGGATTTATTGGTATGGTCGATATATAGATGACTGTCTCCTCGTATGGATAGGAGATGTCATCGATGTCCAAAAGTTTATCGACTACATCAATGATAATGAATACAACCTGAAATTTACATTTAACATAGGTAATAGTAGCATCAACTTTTTGGACATCACCCTGAGAGGAGACAGTAATGCAGGTAAAGTTCTAAGTGAAAATTACAGAAAACCACAAGCCGGAAACACGTTATTGCATGCAAATAGCATGCATTCAAAACATACCAAAAAATCTTTGCCATTAGGTGAATATTTAAGAATAAAAAGGAACTGCACAGCTGAGAGGGCATATAAAAGAGAAGCGGCAGTGGTAACACAAAGGTTGAAACAACGGAATTACCCTAAGTGGACTATAGAAAGAGCTAAGAAAATAGCGGACAGTACCGATAGGAACAAACTACTCTATGAGGAGAGAAAGAATAAACGGGATGAGGATAAAGGAGTTTATTTTACCACCAGATACAGCTTGGAGTATGACAGGATTGTCAATATAATAAAAAACAACTTGCCGATTTTGTATCAGGACCCCATATTGAAAAATGTAATTAAACAGGGATGTAATTTTGCTCCATCGCGGGGTGTAACCATAGGCAATCACATTTCACCCAGTTTGATTAGAAGAGACAACAAAACTGCAACTGTAACTTGGGGTCCTTTAGCGGGATTTCATAAATGTGGATCAAACAGATGTGGAGTTTGTAAATGGGCAAACAAGTCTAGCCATTTTTTTGATATGGAGCAGACCCAAAGATTCAGCATTAAATCTTTCATTAACTGTATGAGTAGCCATGTAGTCTACATGATTACTTGTGAACAATGTGGCCTATGTTATATAGGTAGTACTGTAAGGATGTTGAAAGTCCGTATTTCCGAACATATTCAGGACATCACGAGTATGAGCAATTTCAGAAGTACAGGTGTCTCCCAGCATTTTAAAATCAGACATGCTGGGGACATCACAGGTTTCAACTTTAAAGGTATAGAAGAAGTTAAAAAACCTCTTAGAGGAGGGAATTGGGAACACCAACTGAGAATTAGAGAGGTGTACTGGATTTGGAAAGTGGGTACCCGATTCCCTAAAGGTCTCAATCAAAGAAACGATGTATCTTACATCTACCAACTATAGATATATAATATGGATTACATTCTTGTTTATTGGTTGAAGGTCAGCTCTTTTGATGGTTCTGGGTAATAATTATACTGTTTACATCTATAAAAATCGCACAGCCCATTTATAGACTAATTACATCTGGTTCTCCATGTGTAGATGGGTGTCAGTATTCTATGTTTTGGGTAACTTAACAGTAGAAGTGTAGCTGGCACATTATAGACCAATACAAAAAATTACGACTTAGAATATGCATAATTGGTAAATTACATGTGCAGTTAACACTTATATACATGAAGAGTCTGACACAGGTTACGATCTCTCAATAACTAAGTGTAGTTTGTGTTGGTATATTTAAGGCATTCAATGCATACATCTGTATACTTAATATTGATTCCAGTATGTTTTACTTACCTTTTAGTGTTACAACGGCATAAATACTCCGGGCCAATGAGACGTTAACTTGTGAAGGCTTTTGGAGTATGCGCAGTAATGTTAAGAACCGACGGAGCCCCATATTTGTTAGGGGCAGGAAGTTGAATCCCTTGGGAATTAAGAGCATGCGCAATTGGACACACGATGACTGGGGTTCCATCTTTGTTGAGGGAAATAACCCATATAGTGAATCAAGAAACAGCGAAGAATAGATAATTGTGATTCTGTTCAATAAGATATGTGTTTTTATTGTAAAAATTTGGCTATGTGTTCATAAAAGCATAGGGGATATTCTCTTCTTCTCTTTATGTCCGTTGCTTGGAATGTCTTTTGATTAATAATAAGTGAGATAGGATATTTATGTGGCAAGATCTAATTAGGTATTGCACATTTCTTTATACCAAAATCCATTAATTCCATAGGGGGGTATATTATTGTATGCTTCTAGGGACTTTGGGTAATTATTTGAAGCTTGTAATTGGTTATCTTGCTCAGTAGATATAAAAAAATCTTTTTGGATCGTTTTTGTATGTCTTCAATCCAAATATATTTGAAGTATAAATACTAATACGTACAGATAGATGAATCTCAAATCAATTAGTATGTGTATTTTTTATTGAAGTAGTAAAAGTTTTTATATTGTTTTTTGTGCACTCTTTGTATTTATGTGTGTTTTTATTGGTATTGCCGCACCATTTGTGGTTTGCATACAAGCAAGCTTCATCAACTCAGATCTACATCAGGTGAAGGATTGACTTGAGCAACTACAAATGGAGGTTTGTGTCTCAGTAATGATCAGACTTTGAGAAAGGATAGACATATCCGAAACGCGTCAGTCTGACGCAAGCTTTCTATTCCTTGTAGACTGCATGTTTTATTTTTTGATATATTCTCTACGAACATGAAATAAAGAAAGGAACTGATTTCATATCCTGGTTTCGTTGCTGGATGATTCTTCCATATACACCTCCACCTATATAGTACAGTCCTCCACCTGTATAGTACAGTCCTCCACCTATATAGTATAGTCCTCCATCTGTATAGTACAGTCCTCCCCCTGTATAGCACAGTCCTCCACCTATATAGTACAGTCCTCCATCTATATAGTACAGTCCTCCCCCTGTATAGCACAGTCCTCCACCTATATAGTATAGTCCTCCACCTGTATAGTACAGTCCTCCCCCTGTATAGCACAGTCCTCCACCTATATAGTACAGTCCTCCATCTATATAGTACAGTCCTCCCCCTGTATAGCACAGTCCTCCACCTATATAGTATAGTCCTCCACCTGTATAGTATAGTCCTCCATCTGTATAGTACAGTCCTCCCCCTGTATAGCACAGTCCTCCACCTATATAGTATAGTCCTCCATCTATATAGTACAGTCCTCCACCTGTATAGTATAGTCCTCCACCTATATAGTACAGTCCTCCACCTGTATAGTATAGTCCTCCACCTGTATAGTATAGTCCTCCACCTATATAGTACAGTCCTCCCCCTGTATAGCACAGTCCTCCATCTATATAGTACAGTCCTCCATCTATATAGTACAGTCCTCCACCTATATAGTACAGTCCTCCCCCTGTATAGCACAGTCCTCCATCTATATAGTACAGTCCTCCATCTATATAGTACAGTCCTCCACCTATATAGTACAGTCCTCCCCCTGTATAGTACAGTCCCCCACCTATATAGTACAGTCCTCCACCTATATAGTACAGTCCTCCCCCTGTATAGTACAGTCCTCCACCTATATAGTACAGTCCTCCACCTATATAGTACAGTCCTCCACCTATATAGTACAGTCCTCCATCTATATAGTACAGTCCTCCACCTATATAGTACAGTCCTCCACCTATATAGTACAGTCCTCCACCTATATAGTACAGTCCTCCCCCTGTATAGTACAGTCCTCCATCTATATAGTACAGTCCTCCACCTATATAGTACAGTCCTCCACCTATATAGTACAGTCCTCCATCTATATAGTACAGTCCTCCACCTATATAGTACAGTCCTCCACCTATATAGCACAGTCCTCCACCTGTATAGTATAGTCCTCCACCTATATAGTACAGTCCTCCATCTATATAGCACAGTCCTCCACCTATATAGTACAGTCCTCCCCCTGTATAGCACAGTCCTCCACCTATATAGTACAGTCCTCCATCTATATAGTACAGTCCTCCATC
The DNA here is from genome assembly GCF_031893055.1 of Leptodactylus fuscus. Classification (NCBI taxonomy): domain Eukaryota; kingdom Metazoa; phylum Chordata; class Amphibia; order Anura; family Leptodactylidae; genus Leptodactylus; species Leptodactylus fuscus. The sequence continues at coordinate 516,132 of NW_027440423.1, forward strand.
TATATAGTACAGTCCTCCCCCTGTATAGCACAGTCCTCCACCTATATAGTACAGTCCTCCCCCTGTATAGTACAGTCCTCCACCTATATAGTACAGTCCTCCACCTATATAGTACAGTCCTCCCCCTGTATAGTACAGTCCTCCACCTATATAGTACAGTCCTCCACCTATATAGTACAGTCCTCCCCCTGTATAGTACAGTCCTCCACCTATATAGTACAGTCCTCCACCTATATAGTACAGTCCTCCACCTATATAGTACAGTCCTCCATCTATATAGTACAGTCCTCCACCTATATAGTACAGTCCTCCACCTATATAGTACAGTCCTCCCCCTGTATAGTACAGTCCTCCACCTATATAGTACAGTCCTCCACCTATATAGTACAGTCCTCCACCTATATAGTACAGTCCTCCCCCTGTATAGCACAGTCCTCCACCTATATAGTACAGTCCTCCACCTATATAGTACAGTCCTCCACCTGTATAGCACAGTCCTCCACCTATATAGTACAGTCCTCCACCTATATAGTACAGTCCTCCACCTATATAGTACAGTCCTCCATCTATATAGTACAGTCCTCCACCTATATAGTACAGTCCTCCACCTATATAGTACAGTCCTCCCCCTGTATAGCACAGTCCTCCACCTATATAGTACAGTCCTCCATCTATATAGTACAGTCCTCCACCTATATAGTACAGTCCTCCCCCTGTATAGCACAGTCCTCCACCTATATAGTACAGTCCTCCACCTATATAGTACAGTCCTCCCCCTGTATAGCACAGTCCTCCATCTATATAGTACAGTCCCCCATCTATATAGCACAGTCCTCCACCTATATAGTACAGTCCTCCCCCTGTATAGTACAGTCCTCCACCTATATAGCACAGTCCTCCACCTGTATAGTACAGTCCTCCACCTATATAGTACAGTCCTCCACCTGTATAGCACTCTTCCACCTGTATAGCACAGTCCTCCACCTGTATAGCACAGTCCTCCATCTATATATATATAGTCCTCCACCTGTATAGTACAGTCCTCCACCTATATAGTACAGTCCTCCACCTGTATAGCACTCCTCCACCTGTATAGCACAGTCCTCCACCTGTATAGCACAGTCCTCCATCTATATATATATATAGTCCTCCACCTGTATAGCACAGTCCTCCATCTATATATATATAGTCCTCCACCTGTATAGTACAGTCCTCCACCTGTATAGTACAGTCCTCCACCTATATAGTACAGTCCTCCACCTGTATAGTACAGTCCTCCACCTATATAGTACAGTCCTCCACCTGTATAGTATAGTCCTCCATCTGTATAGTACAGTCCTCCCCCTGTATAGCACAGTCCTCCACCTATATAGTACAGTCCTCCACCTATATAGTACAGTCCTCCACCTATATAGTACAGTCCTCCACCTATATAGTATAGTCCTCCCCCTGTATAGCACAGTCCTCCATCTATATAGTACAGTCCTCCCCCTGTATAGCACAGTCCTCCACCTATATAGTATAGTCCTCCACCTGTATAGTACAGTCCTCCATCTGTATAGTACAGTCCTCCCCCTGTGTAGCACAGTCCTCCACCTATATAGTATAGTCCTCCATCTATATAGTACAGTCCTCCACCTGTATAGTATAGTCCTCCACCTATATAGTACAGTCCTCCACCTGTATAGTATAGTCCTCCACCTATATAGTACAGTCCTCCCCCTGTATAGCACAGTCCTCCACCTATATAGTACAGTCCTCCACCTATATAGTACAGTCCTCCATCTATATAGTACAGTCCTCCCCCTGTATAGTACAGTCCTCCCCCTGTATAGTACAGTCCTCCACCTATATAGTACAGTCCTCCCCCTGTATAGTACAGTCCTCCACCTATATAGTACAGTCCTCCACCTATATAGTACAGTCCTCCATCTATATAGTACAGTCCTCCACCTATATAGTACAGTCCTCCACCTATATAGTACAGTCCTCCATCTATATAGTACAGTCCTCCACCTATATAGTACAGTCCTCCACCTATATAGTACAGTCCTCCCCCTGTATAGCACAGTCCTCCACCTATATAGTACAGTCCTCCATCTATATAGTACAGTCCTCCATCTATATAGTACAGTCCTCCCCCTGTATAGCACAGTCCTCCACCTATATAGTACAGTCCTCCCCCTGTATAGTACAGTCCTCCACCTATATAGTACAGTCCTCCACCTATATAGTACAGTCCTCCCCCTGTATAGTACAGTCCTCAACCTATATAGTACAGTCCTCCACCTATATAGTACAGTCCTCCATCTATATAGTACAGTCCTCCACCTATATAGTACAGTCATCCACCTATATAGTACAGTCCTCCCCCTGTATAGTACAGTCCTCCACCTATATAGTACAGTCCTCCACCTATATAGTACAGTCCTCCCCCTGTATAGCACAGTCCTCCACCTATATAGTACAGTCCTCCACCTATATAGCACAGTCCTCCACCTATATAGTACAGTCCTCCACCTATATAGTACAGTCCTTCAGCTGTATAGCACAGTCCTCCACCTATATAGTACAGTCCTCCACCTATATAGTACAGTCCTCCATATATATAGTACAGTCCTCCACCTATATAGTACAGTCCTCCACCTATATAGTACAGTCCTCCCCCTGTATAGCACAGTCCTCCACCTATATAGTACAGTCCTCCCCCTGTATAGTACAGTCCTCCACCTATATAGTACAGTCCTCCATCTATATAGTACAGTCCTCCACCTATATAGTACAGTCCTTCCCCTGTATAGCACAGTCCTCCACCTATATAGTACAGTCCTCCACCTATATAGTACAGTCCTCCCCCTATATAGCACAGTCCTCCACCTATATAGTACAGTCCTCCACCTATATAGCACAGTCCTCCATCTATATAGTACAGTCCTCCACCTATATAGTACAGTCCTCCATCTATATAGTACAGTCCTCCACCTATATAGTACAGTCCTCCCCCTGTATAGTACAGTCCTCCACCTATATAGCACAGTCCTCCACCTGTATAGTACAGTCCTCCATCTATATAGTACAGTCCTCCCCCTGTATAGTACAGTCCTCCACCTATATAGCACAGTCCTCAACCTATATAGTACAGTCCTCCATCTATATAGTACAGTCCTCCCCCTGTATAGTACAGTCCTCCACCTATATAATACAGTCCTCCATCTATATAGTACAGTCCTCCACCTATATAGTACAGTCCTCCATCTATATAGTACAGTCCTCCACCTATATAGTACAGTCCTCCACCTATATAGCACAGTCCTCCACCTATATAGTACAGTCCTCCATCTATATAGTACAGTCCTCCACCTATATAGTACAGTCCTCCATCTATATAGTACAGTCCTCCACCTGTATAGTATATGTCACGGGATGGTTAGAGTCTATACTATAGGCAATGTGTAATATATATTTCATGTGGAATGTATTCTCTAACCTGTTGTATACATCAATGTGTAGTTGGCTGATTAGGGTCTAGTGTGTTAGCACATTGTATGCAAATACCTCTAACTAGTGAGGACAATGGGTGGAGATAATCTGATCCGTGTCTCCAAGAAGATGTTGGACGGTGCATTGTCCATAGTAGACAGGGAGTCTGCTCTCCTTGGTATAGGTGAGGGGGGAAGGATCTGTGACTCAGCCCTTCCCACCCACAGATATAGGTGTAACAGTCTTAGTATATAGTATATAGCTAGCAGTTAGTATGTGTTAGCCGGCCTGTGCACAGCTCTGTAGAGAGCCAGGATTTAGTTACAGGACCAAGGAGCCAAAGCTATCATTGGATTGTGACTTCTGTGGACTTATTGTTATTACGGTTGATGTGACCGCCGCCGGCTACTAACTTTGTGGATTACAATAAATTGCTGTTGTCTCCCGACCTCTTGCGTCCGTGTTGATTCAAAAGACCATCCGGAGGAAGACGTATACCTTTGCTCCGTGACAACTGGTTGGCAGCGGTGGGATCAACAGCGGATAGCGAGATGGACTACAGCAGCTCAGCGATTAATGGAGCCACAACCTCAGAATACAGGAACTGGACTATGGCAAGTCTACAAGTAAGGGCCCGGGAACTAAACCTGAGTTACCAGGGAAGAACGAAAGATCAACTGATCGAGGCACTGGAGGAGATGACCCTGCAAAGCGACCATGAGGAGGGCTGCCCCCAGGAGACTGGAGAGATACGGGAGTGGCAGGTACAGACCCAAAAGAGCAGATGGGTTGTTTTGTATGAGGAGGAGTTGGCAGTGCTGGGGCTAGAAGCAACTGCAGAGCAAAGGAGTAGAGCGTTACAGAGGGCTCAGGAAACGGAGAAGGAGGAACAGAGAATGGCGCATGAAAAGGAAAGAATGGCGCATGAAATGCGAATGGCTGAGATAACTACGCGGAATTATAATCAAACGTCGACCCCCAGCCCAACAGTGAGAGAACCACCATATGTCTCCCATAAACACTTCAAGACCTTTGATGAAGCGGCTGGGGATGTTGATGGATATTTTCAGGACTTCGAACACCAGTGCCACCTGATGGAAGTCCCAGAGAAGGATTGGGTCCGGTATCTGGTGGGGCACCTACGAGATGGGGCTGCGGAAGCTCTCAGAGCCATGGACCCTAGTGATCAGCGGGACTATGAGGCCATTAAAAGAGCGGTGCAGAAGTATTATGCAGTCACTCCAGAGACCTACCGAGTTCAGTTCCGCTCTTTGTCTTACAATGGGGGAAGCTCCTTCCACATGTTCGCCCACAAGTTGAAGCAAGCATGCAAGCGCTGGCTAGAAGGAGAGGAGGCTGTCACAGTCGATAAGATCCTCCAAGTCATACTTAAGGAACAGTTCTTTTCCCAGTGCCCCGCTGAGATCCGTGAGTGGGTGCTGGAACGGAACCCAGCCACAGTGGAGCAAGCTGCTTCCCTTGCAGATGAGGGCCTGACCATCAAGCCGCAGTGGAAGAGGTTGTTTGCAGAGGAGCGGAAAACTACCACAGTCCGCCAGACACCCTTCATCCAGCCACCCACCTTTCGTGCCCGGCCTCAGGATTACAATTCCCCCTCTACCCCTGCCCCAGCCCATCGGCCTCCAGCTATGGACAACCCTGTCCCTAGACAACGACCTACTGGAAGAATGCTAGAGCGCAGATGTTTTGGGTGCGGGCGGCCTGGACATTTGCAAGCTAGTTGCCCTGTTAACATGGGGGCACGGGCCACCGTGGCATCCCGGCCTATTCACTACCTGGGAACCACCCCTAGGACTGAAAGTTTGGCCCCATTTCCAGATGACTCCATGAATGACCCATCTGTTCCACCTCCAGGGGTCTATGGGATTCAGCCTTCCGCCACACATCCCGCAAACCTTCAGAGGAAGCACTTGCAGGAGGTCCTACTGGATGGCCGAACAGTTGTTGGATTCCGGGACTCGGGAGCTTTCCTAACGGTAGCGGACCCCCGAGTGGTTCGACCCGAGGCCCTAGAGGAGGGCCCTGGCCTTTCTATCGAGTTGGCAGGAGGTACTCGGAGACGTATTCCTAAAGCTACCGTGGAACTCGACTATGGTTATGGACCAAAACGATGCACAATTGGTGTGATGAGCGGGCTGCCGGCCGATGTTCTGTTAGGCAACGATGTTGGAAATCTACAGTGCCACTTTGTGGGAGCAGTGACCCGAAGCCAAGCTCAGAGAGACGCCAACATGGATCGACCGGATTTTTTGCCAGATGCCAGCCCTTCAAACCTACAACTTTACCATTCAGTACCGCCGAGGGAACCAACACCAGAACACAGATGGGTTATCCCGGCAGGAGGACATATGAGCTATAGAGACTGATGTGCATTCCCCAATTTACCTGTGTAGGCCAATTGTGTCATGCACATGTTTTGAGAGGGGGAGGGGTTGTCACGGGATGGTTAGAGTCTATACTATAGGCAATGTGTAATATATATTTCATGTGGAATGTATTCTCTAACCTGTTATATACATCAGTGTGTAGTTGGCTGATTCGGGTCTAGTGTGTTAGCACATTGTATGCAAATACCTCTAACTAGTGAGGACAATGGGTGGAGATAATCTGATCAGTGTCTCCAAGAAGGTGTTGGATGGTGCATTGTCCATAGTAGACAGGGAGTCTGCTCTCCTTGGTATAGGTGAGGGGGGAAGGATCTGTGACTCAGCCCTTCCCACCCACAGATATAGGTGTAACAGTTTAGTATATAGTTGTAGCTAGCAGTTAGTATGTGTTAGCCGGCCTGTGCACAGCTCTGCAGAGAGCCAGGATTTAGTTACAGGACCAAGGAACCAAAGTTATCATTGGATTGTGACTTCTGTGGACTTATTGTTATTACGGTTGATGTGACCGCCGCCGGCTACTAACTTTGTGGATTACAATAAATTGCTGTTGTCTCCCGACCTCTTGCGTCCGTGTTGATTCAAAAGACCTTCCGGAGGAAGACATATACCTTCGCTCCGTGACAGTATAGTCCTCCACCTATATAGTACAGTCCTCCATCTATATAGTACAGTCCTCCACCTATATAGTACAGTCCTCCCCCTGTATAGTACAGTCCTCCACCTATATAGTACAGTCCTCCACCTATATAGTACAGTCCTCCACCTATATAGTACAGTCCTCCCCCTGTATAGTACAGTCCTCCACCTATATAGCACAGTCCTCCACCTATATAGCACAGTCCTCCACCTATATAGCACAGTCCTCCACCTATATAGTACAGTCCTCCACCTATATAGTACAGTCCTCCCCCTGTATAGCACAGTCCTCCACCTATATTGTACAGTCCTCCCCCTGTATAGTACAGTCCTCCACCTATATAGCACAGTCCTCCACCTATATAGCACAGTCCTCCACCTATATAGCACAGTCCTCCACCTATATAGCACAGTCCTCCACCTATATAGTACAGTCCTCCATCTATATAGTACAGTCCTCCCCCTGTATAGCACAGTCCTCCCCCTATATAGTACAGTCCTCCATCTATATAGTACAGTCCTCCACCTGTATAGTACAGTCCTCCACCTATATAGTACAGTCCTCCCTCTGTATAGCACAGTCCTCCACCTATATAGTACAGTCCTCCACCTATATAGCACAGTCCTCCACCTATATAGTACAGTCCTCCACCTGTATAGTACAGTCCTCCACCTATATAGTACAGTCCTCCACCTATATAGCACAGTCCTCCACCTATATAGTACAGTCCTCCACCTATATAGCACAGTCCTCCACCTATATAGCACAGTCCTCCCCCTGTATAGTACAGTCCTCCACCTATATAGTACAGTCCTCCACCTATATAGTACAGTCCTTCACCTATATAGCACAGTCCTCCACCTATATAGTACAGTCCTCCACCTATATAGCACAGTCCTCCACCTATATAGCACAGTCCTCCACCTATATAGTACAGTCCTCCACCTATATAGCACAGTCCTCCCCCTGTATAGTACAGTCCTCCACCTATATAGTACAGTCCTCCACCTATATAGCACAGTCCTCCACCTATATAGTACAGTCCTCCCCCTGTATAGCACAGTCCTCCACCTATATAGCACAGTCCTCCACCTATATAGCACAGTCCTCCACCTATATAGTACAGTCCTCCCCCTGTATAGCACAGTCCTCCACCTATATAGCACAGTCCTCCACCTATATAGTACAGTCCTCCACCTATATAGCACAGTCCTCCATCTATATAGTACAGTCCTCCACCTGTATAGTACAGTCCTCCACCTATATAGTACAGTCCTCCCCCTGTATAGTACAGTCCTCCACCTATATAGCACAGTCCTCCACCTATATAGTACAGTCCTCCACCTATATAGCACAGTCCTCCACCTATATAGTACAGTCCTCCCCCTGTATAGCACAGTCCTCCCCCTGTATAGTACAGTCCTCCACCTATATAGCACAGTCCTCCACCTATATAGTACAGTCCTCCATCTATATAGTACAGTCCTCCACCTATATAGTACAGTCCTCCCCCTGTATAGCACAGTCCTCCACCTATATAGTACAGTCCTCCATCTATATAGTACAGTCCTCCATCTATATAGTACAGTCCTCCCCCTGTATAGCACAGTCCTCCACCTATATAGTACAGTCCTCCACCTGTATAGTACAGTCCTCCACCTGTATAGTACAGTCCTCCACCTATATAGCACAGTCCTCCACCTATATAGTACAGTCCTCCCCCTGTATAGCACAGTCCTCCACCTATATAGCACAGTCCTCCACCTATATAGTACAGTCCTCCACCTATATAGTACAGTCCTCCACCTATATAGCACAGTCCTCCACCTGTATAGTACAGTCCTCCACCTATATAGCACAGTCCTCCACCTATATAGCACAGTCCTCCACCTATATAGCACAGTCCTCCACCTATATAGCACAGTCCTCCACCTATATAGTACAGTCCTCCACCTATATAGCACAGTCCTCCACCTATATAGTACAGTCCTCCACCTATATAGTACAGTCCTCCACCTATATAGCACAGTCCTCCACCTGTATAGTACAGTCCTCCACCTATATAGCACAGTCCTCCACCTATATAGCACAGTCCTCCACCTATATAGCACAGTCCTCCACCTATATAGCACAGTCCTCCACCTATATAGCACAGTCCTCCACCTATATAGCACAGTCCTCCACCTATATAGCACAGTCCTCCACCTATATAGTACAGTCCTCCACCTATATAGTACAGTCCTCCACCTATATAGCACAGTCCTCCACCTGTATAGTACAGTCCTCCACCTATATAGCACAGTCCTCCACCTATATAGTACAGTCCTCCACCTATATAGCACAGTCCTCCACCTATATAGTACAGTCCTCCACCTATATAGTACAGTCCTCCACCTATATAGCACAGTCCTCCCCCTATATAGCACAGTCCTCCACCTATATAGTACAGTCCTCCATCTATATAGCACAGTCCTCCACCTATATAGCACAGTCCTCCACCTATATAGTACAGTCCTCCACCTATATAGCACAGTCCTCCCCCTATATAGCACAGTCCTCCACCTATATAGTACAGTCCTCCATCTATATAGCACAGTCCTCCACCTATATAGCACAGTCCTCCACCTATATAGTACAGTCCTCCACCTATATAGCACAGTCCTCCACATGTTAGAAGTTTTATTCTGTAGGGGATGAGGGGCGGAGACCCCGCCAATAGTAAATCTCCACAAGATGCCATTGTACAGTACTGGGGAGACAAAGGTAAGGAAAGTTCCAGAACTAGAAGGGTTAATAGACCATTGTATGTATGAAGAGACATGTGAAGCTCATTAATATCTGGTGTGACCTTTGTCCTTCGGAGGAGGAGCCTGGAAGTGATGATCCCGCCCCCACAGATATCGCCCTGATCTCAGCAGCATCCAGTCTGTCTGGGGTGACATGAAGAGCGAGACGGACTGGAGTAAGTGACATGCACAGAAGATCTGGACTTAGTCCTCCAAGATGGCGGCGGGAACAATGTGTGTCCTTCACTGGCAGCATCTATATCATTCATAGAATTAGTGTATCATGTCAGTAGAAATCATATATACAGTATACATAACATACTATATCCTATATACACAATATAATGTGATTCTAGATCATATAATGTAACTATAGATAATATAAATACACAATATAATGTATAACTGATGCAGTGATAGATAATCTATAATATACCGTCACTGATATAGGGCAGAGTTCCCGATTCTCGGCTCTATCTGGATTACTTCTGGAGCAGCCCCCGCCCTGACTGTGACCTCATAGAACTGCAGTCTGGTGTCAGATGAAGCCATTGTTAGAAGAGTATCACCAGTCGAGATATCAGAGTGAGGCGACCCCTCAGACCTCAGATACCCAGACCCCAGTGAGCACCATCTACACATCTCAGCTGCCAAGAACCAGAGAACGTTCTAGAAAGGAGCCAAAAATCACCAAGACAAGATATTACAGTATTCATGAGTGTCACAGACACGGCCGCAACGTCACAGCGTCACTCCAGCGCTGCGGTATCTGATAGCGATATATATAATAAGTACTAAGAGCAGAGAAGGTTTGGGGCGCTCAGATTATTATATTATATTGATTGATTATTATATATTATATATATTGGGTGTCATAAGTGACGACGTGTGACAAGGTCATATCGCGGCCACACCATCCTATAACGGGAATTCTTGGCCATTGCTATACGGTGATCTATTAGCCATTATACACCGCAGGGACCTATAGGGACCGTGGCCAGGTGCGCAGAGGGTTAAGCGCTCGGTGTCGTTTATTCCACATACAGTAATATTGTCTCTGGGAATACAATCAATTATTTACGCCGGGTCCTGGCGTCCATCCTGTGAGGAGCGTCAGCGCCACATCCAGGACATACAATATAGACAGACAGCCGGGGACCGTGCGGGGCCGTCCTGCCAACCTCAGCACTGCAGAGATTCTGTCTAAACCTGGAAATTTCCTGCTGTCAGCTCTTTAGGTTGTGCAGACAAAGCATTCTGCCATATCATGTGGAGTCAGGAGGAGATGCAATGACAGAGCGCCGCTGAATGAAAGGTTCAGGGCTCGGGGCAAGAAAAGCTCCTGAGAGGAGGGGAGTTCCTCCGAATCCGAATCCATTCTCACATGTGACATTGCCTTCTATGCTCTGACGTCTGCTGGGACAAATAAAGCCCAGCACACTCCCGGGGCTGTGTTTCTATAGAGACAGCCATCACATCTTGCTGTTTGCTTTTCATTCCCATCTGCTTTGTGGAGACAATGCACAGATCTTGTGCGGGAGACGCATGCAGAGAGAATGAAGGGGGGGGGGGGGGGAGCGAAAGTGAGAGGAGATCATGAAAAGGCAAATACAATTAGAGAGCCGCCGAGTCTTCCCCGCTTCCTTCACATGACCCAGATTACGCTTTAAGTCTCTCACATTAACTTTTCACCAAAAAAATTCTAGCCGGAGGTGCCCGCGCTTCGCAGGCTGTCTGCTGGAATAAGGTGTTTGCGTCTCCGCTTCTAAGCGACTTATTTCCTCAAATTGAGTTTTGCAAATGAACCTACAAAGGGCGAAAATAAGCGGAGATAAGGCAATAATTGAAGTATACAGAATGAGGGCTTGTGATAACAGGAGAAGGGGCCGGGGGCAGGGGCGCACGTGCCCAGCCATGGGAAGACACTTTATACGTTTCGTTACAAAATATCTGTCAACAGGATTTATTTCAATTAGGGCATTTAGAATAATGTCCTCGTATTAGGGGGCGAGAGGGTCTGACGAAAACGAAATACTGATCAGTGGGCCAGCAGTTATATAAGGTCTTTATTCTGCCCAGTCGCCAGAGGTACTGGTGGGAGCAAGCGACTGTCATCAGAGGTACTGGGGGAAACATGCTACTGTCATCAGAGGTACTGGTGGAAACAAGCAACTGTCATCAGAGGTACTGGGGGAAACAAGCAACTGTCATCAGAGGTACTGGTGGAAACAAGCAACTGTCATCAGAGGTACTGGTGGAAACAAGTAACTGTCATCAGAGGTACTGGTGGAAACAAGTGACTGTCATCAGAGGTACTGGTGGAAACATGCTACTGTCATCAGAGGTACTGGTGGAAACATGCTACTGTCATCAGAGGTACTGGTGGAAACAGGCAACTGTCATCAGAGGTACTGGTGGAAACAAGTAACTGTCATCAGAGGTACTGGTGGGAGCGAGGTACTGATGGGAGCAAGCAACTGTCATCAGAGGTACTGGGGGAAGCAAGCAACTGTCATCAGAGGTACTGGTGGAAACAAGCTACTGTCATCAGAGGTACTGGTGGAAACAAGCAACTGTCATCAGAGGTACTGGTGGAAACAGGTGACTCATCAGAGGTACTGGTGGAAACAAGCAACTGTCATCAGAGGTACTGGGGGAAACATGCTACTGTCATCAGAGGTACTGGGGGAAACATGCTACTGTCATCAGAGGTACTGGTGGAAACAAGCAACTGTCATCAGAGGTACTGGTGGAAACAAGCAACTGTCATCAGAGGTACTGGGGGAAACATGCTACTGTCATCAGAGGTACTGGGGGAAACATGCTACTGTCATCAGAGGTACTGGTGGAAACAGGCAACTGTCATCAGAGGTACTGGTGGAAACAAGCAACTGTCATCAGAGGTACTGGTGGAAACAGGCAACTGTCATCAGAGGTACTGGTGGAAACAAGCAACTGTCATCAGAGGTACTGAGGGAAACATGCTACTGTCATCAGAGGTACTGGTGGAAACAAGCAACTGTCATCAGAGGTACTGGTGGAAACAGGCAACTGTCATCAGAGGTACTGGTGGAAACAAGTAACTGTCATCAGAGGTACTGGTGGAAACATGCTACTGTCATCAGAGGTACTGGTGGAAACAAGCAACTGTCATCAGAGGTACTGGTGGAAACAAGTAACTGTCATCAGAGGTACTGGTGGAAACAAGCAACTGTCATCAGAGGTACTGGTGGAAACAAGTAACTGTCATCAGAGGTACTGGTGGAAACAAGCAACTGTCATCAGAGGTACTGGGGGAAACATGCTACTGTCATCAGAGGTACTGGTGGAAACATGCTACTGTCATCAGAGGTACTGGTGGAAACAGGCAACTGTCATCAGAGGTACTGGTGGAAACAAGCAACTGTCATCAGAGGTACTGGTGGAAACATGCTACTGTCATCAGAGGTACTGGTGGAAACATGCTACTGTCATCAGAGGTACTGGTGGAAACAGGCAACTGTCATCAGAGGTACTGGTGGAAACAAGTAACTGTCATCAGAGGTACTGGTGGGAGCGAGGTACTGATGGGAGCAAGCAACTGTCATCAGAGGTACTGGGGGAAGCAAGCAACTGTCATCAGAGGTACTGGTGGAAACAAGCTACTGTCATCAGAGGTACTGGTGGAAACAAGCAACTGTCATCAGAGGTACTGGTGGAAACAGGTGACTCATCAGAGGTACTGGTGGAAACAAGCAACTGTCATCAGAGGTACTGGGGGAAACATGCTACTGTCATCAGAGGTACTGGGGGAAACATGCTACTGTCATCAGAGGTACTGGTGGAAACAAGCAACTGTCATCAGAGGTACTGGTGGAAACAAGCAACTGTCATCAGAGGTACTGGGGGAAACATGCTACTGTCATCAGAGGTACTGGGGGAAACATGCTACTGTCATCAGAGGTACTGGTGGAAACAGGCAACTGTCATCAGAGGTACTGGTGGAAACAAGCAACTGTCATCAGAGGTACTGGTGGAAACAGGCAACTGTCATCAGAGGTACTGGTGGAAACAAGCAACTGTCATCAGAGGTACTGAGGGAAACATGCTACTGTCATCAGAGGTACTGGTGGAAACAAGCAACTGTCATCAGAGGTACTGGTGGAAACAGGCAACTGTCATCAGAGGTACTGGTGGAAACAAGTAACTGTCATCAGAGGTACTGGTGGAAACATGCTACTGTCATCAGAGGTACTGGGGGAAACATGCTACTGTCATCAGAGGTACTGGGGGAAACAAGCAACTGTCATCAGAGGTACTGGTGGAAACAAGTAACTGTCATCAGAGGGACTGGTCGAAACATGCTACTGTCATCAGAGGTACTGGGGGAAACATGCTACTGTCATCAGAGGTACTGGGGGAAACATGCTACTGTCATCAGAGGTACTGGTGGAAACAAGCAACTGTCATCAGAGGTACTGGTGGAAACAAGCAACTGTCATCAGAGGTACTGGTGGAAACAAGTAACTGTCATCAGAGGTACTGGTGGAAACAAGTAACTGTCATCAGAGGTACTGGTGGAAACAAGCAACTGTCATCAGAGGTACTGGTGGAAACAAGTAACTGTCATCAGAGGTACTGGTGGAAGCATGTGACTGTCATCAGAGGTACTGGTGGGAGCGAGGTACTGGTGGGAGCAAGCAACTGTCATCAGAGGTACTGGGGGAAGCAAGCAACTGTCACCAGAGGTACTGGTGGGAGCGAGGTACTGGTGGGAGCAAGCAACTGTCATCAGAGGTACTGGGGGAAACAAGCGACTGTCACCAGAGGTACTGGTGGAAGCAAGCAACTGTCATCAGAGGTACTGGTGGGAGCGAGGTACTGGTGGGAGCAAGCGACTGTCATCAGAGGTACTGATGGAAACAGGCGACTGTCATCAGAGGTACTGGTGGAAACAAGCAACTGTCATAAGAGGTACTGGTGGAAACAAGTAACTGTCATCAGAGGTACTGGTGGAAACAGGCGACTGTCATCAGAGGTATTGGTGGAAACAAGCAACTGTCATCAGAGGTACTGGTGGAAACAAGCAACTGTCATCAGAGGTACTGGTGGAAAAAGGTGACTCATCAGAGGTACTGGTGCAAACAAGCAACTGTCATCAGAGGTACTGATGGAAACAGGCGACTGTCATCAGTGGTACTGGTGGAAACAAGCAATTGTCATCAGATGTACTGGTGGAAACAAGCAACTGTCATCAGAGGTACTGGTGGAAACAAGCAACTGTCATCAGAGGTACTGGTGGAAACAGGCGACTGTCATCAGAGATACTGGTGGAAACAAGTAACTGTCATCAGAGGTACTAGTGGAAACTGGCGACTGTCATCAGTGGTACTGGTGGAAGCAAGCAACTGTCATCAGAGGTACTGGTGGAAACAAGTAACTGTCATCAGAGGTACTGGTGGAAAAACGCAACTGTCATCAGAGGTACTGGTGGAAACAAGCAACTGTCATCAGAGGTACTGGTGGAAACAAGTAACTGTCATCAGAAGTACTAGTGGAAACAAGCGACTGTCATCAGAGGTACTGGGGGAAGCAAGCGACTGTCATCAGAGGTATTGGTGGAAACAAGCAACTGTCATCAGAGGTACTGGTGGAAACAAGTGACTGTCATCAGAGGTACTGGGGGAAACAAGCAACTGTCATCAGAGGTACTGGTGGAAACAAGCAACTGTCATCAGAGGTACTGGTGGAAAAAGGTGACTGTCATCAGTGGTACTGGTGGAAACAAGCAATTGTCATCAGATGTACTGGTGGAAACAAGCAACTGTCATCAGAGCTACTGGTGGAAACAAGCAACTGTCATCAGAGGTACTGGTGGAAACAAGCAACTGTCATCAGAGGTACTGGTGGAAACAGGCGACTGTCATCAGAGGTACTGGTGGAAACAAGCAACTGTCATCAGAGGTACTGGTGGAAACAGGCGACTGTCATCAGTGGTACTGGTGGAAGCAAGCAACTGTCATCAGAGGTACTGGTGGAAACAAGCAACTGTCATCAGAGGTACTGGTGGAAAAACGCAACTGTCATCAGAGGTACTGGTGGAAACAAGCAACTGTCATCAGAGGTACTGGTGGAAACAAGTAACTGTCATCAGAAGTACTGGTGGAAACAAGCGACTGTCATCAGAGCTACTGGTGGAAACAAGCGACTGTCATCAGAGGTACTGGTGGAAACAAGCAACTGTCATCAGAGGTACTGGTGGAAACAGGCGACTGTCATCAGTGGTACTGGGGGAAACAAGTAACTGTCATCAGAGGTACTGGGGGAAACAAGTAACTGTCATCAGAGGTACTGGTGGAAACAAGCAACTGTCATCAGAGGTACTGGGGGAAACAAGTAACTGTCATCAGAGGTACTGGTGGAAACAAGCAACTGTCATCAGAGGTACTGGTGGAAACAAGCAACTGTCATCAGAGGTACTGGTGGAAACAAGCCACTGTCATCAGAGGTACTGGTGGAAACAAGCTACTCTCATCAGAGGTACTGGTGGAAACAAGCGACTGTCATCAGAGGTACTGGTGGAAACAGGCGACTGTCATCAAAGGTACTGGTTGAAACAAGCGACTGTCATCAGAGGTACTGGTGGAAACAAGCGACTGTCATCAGAGGTACTGGTGGAAACAAGCAACTGTCATCAGAGGTACTGGTGGAAGCAAGCAACTGTCATCAGAGGTACTGGTGGAAACAAGCGACTGTCATCAGAGGTACTAGTGGAAGCAAGCAACTGTCATCAGAGGTACTAGGGGAAACAAGCAACTGTCATCAGAGGTACGGGTGGAAACAAGCAACTGTCATCAGAAGCACTGGTGGAAACAAGCAACTGTCATCAGAGGTACTGGGGGAAACAGGTGACTGTCATCAGAGGTATTGGTGGAAACAAGCAACTGTCATCAGAGGTACTAGTGGAAGCAAGCAACTGTCATCAGAGGTACTAGGGGAAACAAGCAACTGTCATCAGAGGTACTGGTGGAAACAGGCGACTGTCATCAGAGGTATTGGTGGAAACAGGCAACTGTCATCAGAGGTACTGGTGGAAACAAGTAACTCATCAGAGGTACTGGTGGAAACAAGCAACTGTCATCAGAGGTACTGGTGGAAGCAAGCAACTGTCATCAGAGGTACTGGTGGAAACAAGCAACTGTCATCAGAGGTACGGGTGGAAACAAGCAACTGTCATCAGAAGCACTGGTGGAAACAAGCAACTGTCATCAGAGGTACTGGGGGAAACAGGTGACTGTCATCAGAGGTATTGGTGGAAACAAGCAACTGTCATCAGAGGTACGGGTGGAAACAAGCAACTGTCATCAGAGCTACTGGTGGAAACAAGCGACTGTCATCAGAGGTACTGGTGGAAACAAGCAACTGTCATCAGAGGTACTGGTGGAAACAAGCAACTGTCATCAGAGGTACTGGGGGAAACAAGTAACTGTCATCAGAGGTACTGGTGGAAACAAGTAACTGTCATCAGAGGTACTGGTGGAAGCAAGCAACTGTCATCAGAGGTACTGGTGGAAACAAGCAACTGTCATCAGAGGTACTGGTGGAAAAACGCAACTGTCATCAGAGGTACTGGTGGAAACAAGCAACTGTCATCAGAGGTACTGGTGGAAACAAGCCACTGTCATCAGAGGTACTGGTGGAAACAAGCTACTCTCATCAGAGGTACTGGTGGAAACAAGCGACTGTCATCAGAGGTACTGGTGGAAACAGGCGACTGTCATCAAAGGTACTGGTGGAAACAAGCGACTGTCATCAGAGGTACTGGTGGAAACAAGCGACTGTCATCAGAGGTACTGGTGGAAACAAGTAACTGTCATCAGAGGTACTGGTGGAAGCAAGCAACTGTCACCAGAGGTACTGGTGGAAGCAAGCAACTGTCACCAGAGGTACTGGTGGGAGCAAGCAACTGTCATCAGAGGTACTGGGGGAAACAAGCGACTGTAACCAGAGGTACTGGTGGGAGCGAGGTACTGGTGGGAGCAAGCGACTGTCATCAGACGTACTGGTGGAAACAAGCAACTGTCATCAGAGGTACTGGTGGAAACAAGTAACTGTCATCAGAGGTACTGGTGGAAACAGGCGACTGTCATCAGAGGTACTGGTGGAAACAAGTGACTGTCATCAGAGGTACTGGGGGAAACAAGCAACTGTCATCAGAGGTACTGGTGGAAACAAGCAACTGTCATCAGAGGTACTGGTGGAAACAGGTGACTCATCAGAGGTACTGGTGCAAACAAGCAACTGTCATCAGAGGTAGTGATGGAAACAGGCGACTGTCATCAGTGGTACTGGTGGAAGCAAGCAACTGTCATCAGAGGTACTGGTGGAAACAAGCAACTGTCATCAGAGGTACTGGTGGAAACAAGTAACTGTCATCAGAGGTACTGGTGGAAACAAGCAACTGTCATCAGAGGTACTGGTGGAAACAAGCAACTGTCATCAGAGGTACTGGGGGAAACAAGTAACTGTCATCAGAGGTACTGGTGGAAGCAAGCAACTGTCATCAGAGGTACTGGTGGAAACAAGTAACTGTCATCAGAGGTACTGGGGGAAACAAGTAACTGTCATCAGAGGTACTGGTGGAAACAAGTAACTGTCATCAGAGGTACTGGTGGAAACAAGTAACTGTCATCAGAGGTACTGGGGGAATCGAGCAACTGTCATCAGAGGTACTGGTGGAAACAAGCAACTGTCATCAGAGGTACTGGGGGAAACAAGCAACTGTCATCAGAGGTACTGGTGGAAACAAGTAACTGTCATCAGAGGTACTGGTGGAAGCATGTGACTGTCATCAGAGGTACTGGTTGGAGCGAGGTACTGGTTGGAGCAAGCGACTGTCATCAGAGGTACTGGGGGAAGCAAGCATCTGTCACCAGAGGTACTGGTGGGAGCGAGGTACTGGTGGGAGCAAGCAACTGTCATCAGAGGTACTGGGGAAAACAAGCGACTGTCACCAGAGGTACTGGTGGGAGCGAGGTACTGGTGGGAGCAAGCGACTGTCATCAGAGGTACTGGTGGAAAAAAGTAACTGTCATCAGAGGTATTGGTGGAAACAGACGACTGTCATCAGAGGTATTGGTGGAAACAAGCAACTGTCATCAGAGGTACTGGTGGAAACAAGTGACTGTCATCAGAGGTACTGGGGGAAACAAGCAACTGTCATCAGAGGTACTGGTGGAAACAGGTGACTCATCAGAGGTACTGGTGGAAACAAGCAACTGTCATCAGAGGTACTGATGGAAACAGGCGACTGTCATCAGTGGTACTGGTGGAAACAAGCAATTGTCATCAGATGTACTGGTGGAAACAAGCAACTGTCATCAGAGGTACTGGTGGAAACAGGCGACTGTCATCAGAGGTACTGGTGGAAACAAGCAACTGTCATCAGAGGTACTGGTGGAAACAGGCGACTGTCATCAGAGGTACTGGTGGAAGCAAGCAACTGTCATCAGAGGTACTGGTGGAAACAAGCAGCTGTCATCAGAGGTACTGGTGGAAAAACGCAACTGTCATCAGAGGTACTGGTGGAAACAAGCAACTGTCATCAGAGGTACTGGTGGAAACAAGTAACTGTCATCAGAAGTACTGGTGGAAACAAGCGACTGTCATCAGAGGTACTGGGGGAAACAGGCGACTGTCATCAGAGTTACTGGTGGAAACAAGCGACTGTCATCAGAGGTACTGGTGGAAACAAGCGACTGTCATCAGAGGTACTGGTGGAAACAGGCGACTGTCATCAGAGGTATTGGTGGAAACAAGCAACTGTCATCAGAGGTACTGGTGGAAACAAGTGACTGTCATCAGAGGTACTGGGGGAAACAAGCAACTGTCATCAGAGGTACTGGTGGAAACAGGTGACTCATCAGAGGTACTGGTGGAAACAAGCAACTGTCATCAGAGGTACTGATGGAAACAGGCGACTGTCATCAGTGGTACTGGTGGAAACAAGCAATTGTCATCAGATGTACTGGTGGAAACAAGCAACTGTCATCAGAGGTACTGGTGGAAACAGGCGACTGTCATCAGAGGTACTGGTGGAAACAAGCAACTGTCATCAGAGGTACTGGTGGAAACAGGCGACTGTCATCAGAGGTACTGGTGGAAGCAAGCAACTGTCATCAGAGGTACTGGTGGAAACAAGCAGCTGTCATCAGAGGTACTGGTGGAAAAACGCAACTGTCATCAGAGGTACTGGTGGAAACAAGCAACTGTCATCAGAGGTACTGGTGGAAACAAGTAACTGTCATCAGAAGTACTGGTGGAAACAAGCGACTGTCATCAGAGGTACTGGGGGAAACAGGCGACTGTCATCAGAGTTACTGGTGGAAACAAGCGACTGTCATCAGAGGTACTGGTGGAAACAAGCGACTGTCATCAGAGGTACTGGTGGAAACAGGCGACTGTCATCAAAGGTACTGGTGGAAACAAGCGACTGTCATCAGAGGTACTGGTGGAAACAAGCGACTGTCATCAGAGGTACTGGTGGAAACAAGTAACTGTCATCAGAGGTACTGGTGGAAGCAAGCAACTGTCACCAGAGGTACTGGTGGAAGCAAGCAACTGTCACCAGAGGTACTGGTGGGAGCAAGCAACTGTCATCAGAGGTACTGGGGGAAACAAGCGACTGTAACCAGAGGTACTGGTGGGAGCGAGGTACTGGTGGGAGCAAGCGACTGTCATCAGACGTACTGGTGGAAACAAGCAACTGTCATCAGAGGTACTGGTGGAAACAAGTAACTGTCATCAGAGGTACTGGTGGAAACAGGCGACTGTCATCAGAGGTACTGGTGGAAACAAGTGACTGTCATCAGAGGTACTGGGGGAAACAAGCAACTGTCATCAGAGGTACTGGTGGAAACAAGCAACTGTCATCAGAGGTACTGGTGGAAACAGGTGACTCATCAGAGGTACTGGTGCAAACAAGCAACTGTCATCAGAGGTAGTGATGGAAACAGGCGACTGTCATCAGTGGTACTGGTGGAAGCAAGCAACTGTCATCAGAGGTACTGGTGGAAACAAGCAACTGTCATCAGAGGTACTGGTGGAAACAAGTAACTGTCATCAGAGGTACTGGTGGAAACAAGCAACTGTCATCAGAGGTACTGGTGGAAACAAGCAACTGTCATCAGAGGTACTGGGGGAAACAAGTAACTGTCATCAGAGGTACTGGTGGAAGCAAGCAACTGTCATCAGAGGTACTGGTGGAAACAAGTAACTGTCATCAGAGGTACTGGGGGAAACAAGTAACTGTCATCAGAGGTACTGGTGGAAACAAGTAACTGTCATCAGAGGTACTGGTGGAAACAAGTAACTGTCATCAGAGGTACTGGGGGAATCGAGCAACTGTCATCAGAGGTACTGGTGGAAACAAGCAACTGTCATCAGAGGTACTGGGGGAAACAAGCAACTGTCATCAGAGGTACTGGTGGAAACAAGTAACTGTCATCAGAGGTACTGGTGGAAGCATGTGACTGTCATCAGAGGTACTGGTTGGAGCGAGGTACTGGTTGGAGCAAGCGACTGTCATCAGAGGTACTGGGGGAAGCAAGCATCTGTCACCAGAGGTACTGGTGGGAGCGAGGTACTGGTGGGAGCAAGCAACTGTCATCAGAGGTACTGGGGAAAACAAGCGACTGTCACCAGAGGTACTGGTGGGAGCGAGGTACTGGTGGGAGCAAGCGACTGTCATCAGAGGTACTGGTGGAAAAAAGTAACTGTCATCAGAGGTATTGGTGGAAACAGACGACTGTCATCAGAGGTATTGGTGGAAACAAGCAACTGTCATCAGAGGTACTGGTGGAAACAAGTGACTGTCATCAGAGGTACTGGGGGAAACAAGCAACTGTCATCAGAGGTACTGGTGGAAACAGGTGACTCATCAGAGGTACTGGTGGAAACAAGCAACTGTCATCAGAGGTACTGATGGAAACAGGCGACTGTCATCAGTGGTACTGGTGGAAACAAGCAATTGTCATCAGATGTACTGGTGGAAACAAGCAACTGTCATCAGAGGTACTGGTGGAAACAGGCGACTGTCATCAGAGGTACTGGTGGAAACAAGCAACTGTCATCAGAGGTACTGGTGGAAACAGGCGACTGTCATCAGAGGTACTGGTGGAAGCAAGCAACTGTCATCAGAGGTACTGGTGGAAACAAGCAGCTGTCATCAGAGGTACTGGTGGAAAAACGCAACTGTCATCAGAGGTACTGGTGGAAACAAGCAACTGTCATCAGAGGTACTGGTGGAAACAAGTAACTGTCATCAGAAGTACTGGTGGAAACAAGCGACTGTCATCAGAGGTACTGGGGGAAACAGGCGACTGTCATCAGAGTTACTGGTGGAAACAAGCGACTGTCATCAGAGGTACTGGTGGAAACAAGCGACTGTCATCAGAGGTACTGGTGGAAACAGGCGACTGTCATCAGAGGTACTGGTGGAAACAAGTAACTCATCAGAGGTACTGGTGGAAACAAGCAACTGTCATCAGAGGTACTGGTGGAAACAAGCGACTGTCATCAGAGGTACTGGTGGAAGCAAGCAACTGTCATCAGAGGTACTGGTGGAAACAAGCAACTGTCATCAGAAGCACTGGTGGAAACAAGCAACTGTCATCAGAGGTACTGGGGGAAACAGGTGACTCATCAGAGGTACTGGTGGAAGCAAGCGACTGTCATGAGAGGTACTGGGGGAAGCAGGTGACTGTCATCAGAGGTATTGGTGGAAACAAGCAACTGTCATCAGAGGTACTGGTTGAAACAAGTAACTGTCATCAGAGGTACTGGTGGAAACAGGCGACTGTCATCAGAGGTATTGGTGGAAACAAGTAACTGTCATCAGAGGTACTGGTGGAAACAAGTGACTCATCAGAGGTTCTGGTGCAAACAAGCAACTGTCATCAGAGGTACTGGTGGAAACAAGTAACTGTCATCAGAGGTATTGGTGGAAACAAGTAACTGTCATCAGAGGTACTGGTGGAAACAAGCAACTGTCATCAGAGGTACTGGTGTTAACAGGTGACTCATCAGAGGTACTGGTGCAAACAAGCAACTGTCATCAGAGGTACTGGTGGAAAAACGCAACTGTCATCAGAGGTACTGGTGGAAACAAGCAACTGTCATCAGAGGTACTGGTGGAAACAAGCAACTGTCATCAGAGGTACTGGTGGAAGCAAGCTACTGTCATCAGAGGTACTGGTGGAAACATGAACTGTCATCAAAGGTACTGGTGGAAGCAAGCAACTGTCATCAGAGGTACTGGTGGAAACAAGCTACTCTCGTCAGAGGTACTGGTGGAAACAAGCGACTGTCATCAGAGGTACTGGTGGAAACAGGCGACTGTCATCAGAGGTACTGGTGGAAACAAGCGACTGTCATCAGAGGTACTGGTGGAAACAAGCGACTGTCATCAGAGGTACTGGTGGAAACAGGCGACTGTCATCAGAGGTATTGGTGGAAACAAGTAACTGTCATCAGAGGTACTGGTGGAAACAAGTGACTCATCAGAGGTACTGGTGCAAACAAGCAACTGTCATCAGAGGTACTAGTGGAAACAAGTAACTGTCATCAGAGGTACTGGGGGAAACAAGCAACTGTCATCAGAGGTACTGGTGGAAACAAGCAACTGTCATCAGAGGTACTGGGGGAAACAAGCAACTGTCATCAGAGGTACTGGTGGAAGCAAGCAACTGTCATCAGAGGTACTGGTGGAAACAAGTAACTGTCATCAGAGGTACTGGTGGAAACAAGCAACTGTCATCAGAGGTACTGGGGGAAACAAGTAACTGTCATCAGAGGTACTGGTGGAAGCAAGCAACTGTCATCAGAGGTACTGGTGGAAACAAGTAACTGTCATCAGAGGTACTGGTGGAAACAAGTAACTGTCATCAGAGGTACTGGTGGAAACAAGTAACTGTCATCAGAGGTACTGGTGGAAGCAAGAAACTGTCATCAGAGGTACTGGTGGAAACAAGTAACTGTCATCAGAGGTACTGGTGGAAACAAGTAACTGTCATCAGAGGTACTGGTGGAAACAAGCAACTGTCATCAGAGGTACTGGGGGAAGCAAGCAACTGTCATCAGAGGTACTGGTGGGAGCGAGGTACTGGTGGGTGCGAGGTACTGGTGGGATCAAGCGACTGTCATCAGAGGTACTGGTGGAAACAAGCAACTGTCATCAGAGGTACTGGTGGAAACAAGTAACTGTCATCAGAGGTACTGGGGGAATCAAGCAACTGTCATTAGAGGTACTGGTGGAAACAAGCAACTGTCATCAGAGGTACTGGGGGAAACAAGCAACTGTCATCAGAGGTACTGGTGGAAGCAAGCAACTGTCATTAGAGGTACTGGTGGAAACAAGTAACTGTCATCAGAGGTACTGGTGGAAACAAGTAACTGTCATCAGAGGTACTGGTGGAAACAAGTAACTGTCATCAGAGGTACTGGGGGAAACAAGCAACTGTCATCAGAGGTACTGGTGGAAACAAGCGACGGTCATCAGAGGTACTGGGGGAAACAAGCAACTGTCATCAGAGGTACTGGTGGAAACAAGTAACTGTCATCAGAGGTACTGGGGGAATCAAGCAACTGTCATCAGAGGTACTGGTGGAAACAAGCAACTGTCATCAGAGGTACTGGTGGGAGCGAGGTACTGGTGGAAACAAGTAACTGTCATCAGAGGTACTGGGGGAATCAAGCAACTGTCATCAGAGGTACTGGTGGAAACAAGTAACTGTCATTAGAGGTACTGGGGGAATCAAGCAACTGTCATCAGAGGTACTGGTGGAAGCAAGCAACTGTCATCAGAGGTACTGGGGGAAACAAGCAACTGTCATCAGAGGTACTGGTGGAAGCAATCAACTGTCATCAGAGGTACTGGTGGAAACAAGTAACTGTCATCAGAGGTACTGGTGGAAACAATTAACTGTCATCAGAGGTACTGGTGGAAACAAGTAACTGTCATCAATGGTACTGGTGGAAACAAGTAACTGTCATCAGAGGTACTGGTGGAAACAAGTAACTGTCATCAGAGGTACTGGGGAATCAAGTAACTGTCATCAGAGGTACTGGTGGAAACAAGTAACTGTCATCAGAGGTACTGGTGGAAGCAAGCAACTGTCATCAGAGGTACTGGTGGAAACAAATAACTGTCATCAGAGGTACTGGTGGAAACAGGCGACTGTCATCAGAGGTACTGGTGGAAACAAGCAACTGTCATCAGAGGTACTGGTGGAAACAAGCAACTGTCATCAGAGGTACTGGTGGAAACAAGCAACTGTCATCAGAGGTACTGGTGGAAACAGGTGACTCATCAGAGGTACTGGTGGAAACAAGTGACGGTCATCATAGGTACTGGTGCAAACAAGCAACTGTCATCAGAGGTACTGGTGGAAACAAGTAACTGTCATCAGAGGTACTGGTGGAAACAGGCGACTGTCATCAGTGGTACTGGTGGAAGCAAGCAACTGTCATCAGAGGTACTGGTGGAAACAGGCGACTGTCATCAGTGGTACTGGTGGAAACAGGCGACTGTCATCAGTGGTACTGGTGGAAGCAAGCAACTGTCATCAGAGGTACTGGGGGAAACAAGTAACTGTCATTAGAGGTACTGGTGGAAGCAAGCAACTGTCATCAGAGGTACTGGTGGAAACAGGCGACTGTCATCAGAGGTACTGGTGGAAACAAGCAATTGTTATCAGATGTACTGGTGGAAACAAGCAACTGTCATCAGAGGTACTGG